>NC_133770.1:297847481-297912928 GCF_003597395.2 Chelonoidis abingdonii
TTTTGTTTAACTAACCCCCTCATTTTTGTATAGTTCCCCCTTTTGAAATTAAATGCCACAGTGGTGGGCTGTTGAGGTGTTCTTCCCACCACAGGGATGTTGAATGTTATTGTATTATGGTCACTATTTCCAAGTGGTCCTGCTATAGTTACCTCTTGGACCAGCTCCTGCGCTCCACTCAGGATTAAATCTAGAGTTGCCAATCTCAACACACCCTGGGCGGGAGGGAATCTGGTGTTCTAAACAGCCATTTAGCACAATTGCAGGTTCTCCAAAGCTGACAAAAAAAAGCAGAGCCATACTCAGCAACTGCTATTTTGTTCCTCTTGACAGCCCAGTCCTTGCGATGCTACACCTGCAAAGAACCGACAGATCTCTCTGCATGCACCTTGGTCAGCAACTGCTCTGAGAACGACACCGCGTGCAGGACAACTGTGCATTCTGTAGACTCTGGTAAGTCTCATCCAATCACAGCAAATACAATAAACACGGCAAAGGAAATGCATCCCTGATGTAACTCGGTTATAACTTCTCTTTTCCTTCTACCCGCTTCCCCAGCCAGTGTGGCATTCCCCCCTATGCTGTCTTTGAGGAACCCAGATGGAGAAGTCCAAATTCAAATTTACAGAAGAAAGAGAATAGTCTATTTAACTGTACCCTAGTGGTAAATCACCAGAATCTGGGCTCTCTCTCCTTACTTTGCTTTATCTACATATCAGGTGATCTTACCTCTCTAGCTTGTGGGGATCGGGTCTCCCTTTGTTCACTTTGCTTCACAGAAGCTTTGGCCGGCGCTGGTCATTTACAAAGAAGAATAACAATGCGCCGGTGCTAATTTTGCAGTAGCGTCTCCTGAACCCTCTGAATTGATAGTCTGCACTGTGCCATTATCGGAGAAACTAAATACTGCTCATATGGTTGTTCCCCATCATAATATGCAGTGGCTTTTCCCTTAATTTACACGGGCATCAGCTCAGAATCAGGCCCCTGGAGAGGACGGAAATACCAGCTGGTGCCTAGGTCTGAATTCCATTTAACTTTGGCACAGTGACTGTGTCTTCACATGCACATACAGAACAACTAGCACATTGTGAGTACCACCGGATTATAGATACTAACTGAAGCCAATGAGCCTTTTTCCCGCTTGCACTCAGGCTCCTTTGAATATAGTTTGTTTACCCTTTTAAGGCCCCTTTCTAGTTCCAAGGCAGTGTCAAGTGGCCTTAGCATAAAGGAGAACTTAAATCTATAAACCTCCCTTCACCATTTCTCTCTCCCCGGTTTTTCCTAATCCATCCATTATAGGTTACCCCTTTTTCGGGAACATCACCGTCTCCAAATCCTGTGCTAAGATGTGCATACCCTCCGACCCGGATGGAATCGGGGAGTCCCACCCTGACTCGTGCTGTCGCACCGACCTGTGCAATACCGACGGCGTGCCAGAGCTGACAGCCAATGCCATGGCAATCACAGCTGCCGCTCTCTGGACCCTCCTGAGGGTCATGCTGTAGCGCAGTGGGGTCTCAGGCAGAAGTCCTTCTGGCCAAGCTGCCCAACACGTGGAACTGTTAGACACTTGAGGGAGATATTTCTCCAGTTAACTGTGGCTTCTTCGATTGATGCCGGGAATTTAATGAACCATTGGAGTTCAAAACCACTCAGCTTTGAAATCCTGGGCAGTGCTCTGCTCCCAGCTGCTAATCAAGGGGACATGTTGCTTCAGCACTGATTGCATCCTGCCGCTGCACCCCTCCAGGGATGGGGACACGCGAGAGACGTGGCCATTCTGCATAGCAGGAGTTGTCAGGCAACAGGGACTGTGGGGGGTGGGCACTGTTCTGTGTTGGGGGATGGGGCAAGAGCAGGACATGGTCATGGCAGGCAGGTCAAAGAACTACCCAAACTCAACTCTCACCTAAAGCCTGTTTTCTTGTGCAGGGGATCTAGCATTTAACCTCAATCTTGCCACATTTGATTCCTTCCTCGCAGCTCCCAAGCACTGCAGTCACCCGCTTCCTGTCCCATAAATAGCTTAACGTAGCGATTTCCTGTTCTCTGGGGGCATCAATTTCCACTTCCCATTTTCTCAGCACGCTTTTATTTTGAACCCCAGGAGGACTGTTTTCAAATGCTGCTTAGGACAATGAGTGAAAGGAGCTTGAGGGCTCATCTGAGAGTTCCTCTAGGCTGCACATCCCGCTGCCCAGCTCAAGAGAGAGGCCCCGAGTTGGAAGGGCAGGGTGGGTTGTCAGGTCAGAAACAAGGGGTGGTAGCAGAGCTGCAGGTGCAGCCAGTAGGGAATCTGCCTGCCCTTTGCCTGACGTGAAATAGTGATCTCAGGCATTTACTTTCAATTGCACTAAAATCCAGACAAGTTCCCAATAGACTTCAAACACCTGCCTCCACCTGCACCCCCACCCCAAAATAAATAAAAAGGAAATGTATTACTGGGCCACATCCAGTCTTCATAGTCCATTGAAGCATGTTCTCTGCTGAAGATCTGACCCACTGAGGATCTGGCCCCTGACTCTTGAGAAATGTTTCTGAGGCACATTTGCCCCACCTCTGCAGTAAAACTGGATCCAGCATAACTGGATCCATTTTGGAAATGGCTTGCCAGGGATTCCTAGCTCTGTCCCATCTAGGGAGGAGAATTTGAACTGTGCTCCACTCTCATTCCCATGACAAAGACTTTGGTGTGTGAGCTGCCCCGTTGAAATCAACAGGATGACTCACGTAAATGAGGGAAGGAGGTCTGGGCAGCAGGCCCTGAATTCCAGTCATAAATGTTTCACTTTGACCAGCCTTTCCTCTGTGTTACCTTCCCATGCGGGATAAGATCCAGCTTCGCTCCCATGAACTCCGGCACATGGAAACTGACCAGAAACCTAATGGGCAAGGTGTCTGCTCTGTCCTCTGCTGCACACTGCCTCTAGCTGGTCCTTGCACTTGGCCTGGCTTGGGCCCATATGTTTGGAGTCCCACAAGGGGGCACAGCATGAGCTTGTGGCGAGGGCAGAGGACTTGCCCTCTCATCATGGCTCTGCCACTGACTCCGTGTGCAATCCTGTTCAAGTCATGGGTTCATTGCTCCGTGCCTCAGTCTCCCCAGCTGTAACATGAAGACAGCTTCGTTGACACAGCTTTGTAAAGTGCTTTGAGATCTAGGGATGAAAAATGCTGAGTATTGCCATTAGAGGGGGCACACTGCCTAAGGCAGAGCAAGGTCTTGTCCTTGGGTTACTGCTGCCCTTCCATTTCAGACTGGTAAGCCCTCTTCCTTCCCATACCTCTGAGAGTCTGAACTCTAAATTCCAGAGCAGACCAACCTCACCATTATTATTTTTTAAAAGAAGGTCCCGATTTCCCCTTTCTACACTGTAAAGACTGGAGTTCAGCATTATCTCTCTGGTCTTTTGATGCAGATCCCAAGCCAGAAGTGGTGACATGAGCAGAGCTGAATTCTCCACATTGTATTGTCTGAACATGTAAAGTTATTTGCCACGGTCTATACGAGGGGGAAGCTGGCAGGGGCCCTGAACTCCCAATGGGGCTATTGTTCAGGCTGGCAGGTTTGTGGAAGGATCCAACAAGCAAAGTCACATTCACCAGCTCTGCAACCTGTTCCTGTACAGTTCCAAACCATTGCCCAGGGACCGACTGCCCCCCTCCAATGGGGAACAACAATCTCACCACAGGCAACTAAAATTTGATAATGAGCATTTCAATCTAGCAGACAAAGATTGAACAAGATCCAATGGCTGGGACTTCAATCTCGACAAATTCAGACTTGGCAATAAAGTGCAAATTTTTAACGGGGCGGGCGGTAATTACAGAGGGTAATTGGAACAATTTACCAAGAGTCATGCTTGATTCTGAATCACTGGCAATTTTTCAATCAAGATTGGGGTTTTTTAAAAAAAAAAATCTGAAAAATCTGCTTTAGTTCAAAAATTCAGGGAAGTCTTATGGTCTGTCTTAGGCAGGAAGTCTGTTGTAACCAATGGGCCTACAAATTCACCCTCATTGTGAGCGCTGCTATAAAAAGTAAGTGAACGTTTCGAAGATGTCACAACACCAACAACCCATGTTGCTGAGAAAAGGCACAAAAAGACTGAACTAGTCCAAACAAAAAGGCCGACCAATAGAACTCAGGGGCTGTGTTAAGATCATGCCTGGTAAACTATAGGAATTGAGGAGCAAAAATTAATAAACCAAAATTTGTATGTCAGATATTAGGCCTAATTGGTGAATAAAATAACATAGGAATGGGCTATTCCACCCATCACTACCTTTTGGGGTCCTTAAGAAAGAGACTTAGGGCAGAAACACTGGCTACTGGCGTGAACTTTGCCCCCCACATCTCCTGAAAGATGTCCTGGCCAGACTGGGCCGGAGAGAGGGTGCAGATGACATTACCACCGCTACCGGCTTCCACTAAATCCTGAATAGCACCTGGGATGTGAGACTTTGTCTCTGCCCTCCCGCACCTTGTGCTCTTCCTTCCCTGCCTGGCTTTTTTCTTGTTTCTATCCTTCTCTTTTTTCCTTCTGGCTTAGCTAGCCGAGACGGCATATTTTGCAGCACTTCTGTAAGCCTCTCACCCAAAAAAGGCGGCTAAAAGCACTGCCCTAAACAGCCCAATGCTGGCATGAGTTTGCCAGGTCTCAAAGCGGCTGATCAGCCCCTGTGCTGGGCCTGTTTGTAAGCATTGAGGTTGCATGTGAGAGTTACCACCAGAGACAGAAGCTACATTGTCTCTCTTTGCTGTTCTTTTCTCCCCCCTTTTGTGTGTGTTGCTCTTGTTTTGTCTTCTTGGAAATGAGATTGGATTTGAACAACAGCTCCCAGCCCATTTCTTCCCCACTCTCCCCAATCACATCTTGAATAGCATCAAAAATACTGTCAGACAAGGGAGATTTTCCTTCTAAAAGCTCTCTCCCGCTAAAGGAAAAAGGGATGCAGTTAAAAGTCTGACTTAATGCTTTCCATGTCAAATGCTTGACCTTTTTCTTGTTTTTCTATGACTCTAATAAAAAAGTTAAACAAAAATGCAGTGGTGGGTTTGCCATGGTACTAAGCAGGCTGAGGTCTCTGTGTTCTAATCCTAGCCCTTGCTGAACACTGTTGGGTTATGTTAAGATCTTTGGCCCAAACATTCCATCTAAGTGAATGCAGCAGATCAGACTCCATCCCAGGGCTCCCTTCCGGCTTTATAATCTCAGCCAGCCACTCTGCAGAGGGAGCCTGGCTCAGGAAGCCCAAGTCACTGGGCAAGCCCTGGAAAGGTGACTTCGTCTAAGGCTCTGTCTACACTTGCAGAGTTTGGGGGCTGTCAGTTTCACCGGTGACAATGAACCGGTGAGAGAAAAGCGCTGGTTTGTGTACTCACTTACTTCCTCTGGCCTCAAGAGTGTTTACATTTGCAGCACTGCCATCCTCGCTGAGAGCAGAGCACTGAGGGCAGCTATCCCACAGTGCAGCTCTCTCCATTTTGAGGATGGGTCTTGTGGGAAGAGAGAGGGGGGATGATCATGGCACATTCTGGGTCCCTGCACAGCATCCTCTCCCTAAACACTGATCAGCTCCAGCAGCTCAGCATTGCTCCAAGCAGGGGATCCTTTGCTTCCTGGAGCAGCCATTGTCACCTGGCCAGATGATAAGTGAGCACTTGCAAAGAAAACAGGAAGGGGAGTTTCAAAGTTCCCAGGGCTTTACAGAGGGAGGGGTGGACGTCTGTTTACTGGCCTCAGAGCAGCAGAACTGCTGGCCAGAGTGGCCACCTAGGCACCCTGGGATACCTTGCGGAGGCTAAAAGCTCTGTAAACAGGAAGAGCGTGTCTTCACTTGCACATGGCCGCAAAAGTATCACCGGTAAGAGCCACACGCCTCTCGTGCAAGTGGTTTTCTTTTTGCAGGGAAACTTCGGAGTGAGACGCTCCCAGGGGTTTTGCACCAAAAAGGGACTTTTGCGGCTTTAAATGGCAAGCCTAGATATGTCCTAAGGATCCTGGCTGAATCATGTGCCCAGACGGGTTGGCTGTAGCCCGCAAGCTGCCTCTGGAGATCCTGAGCACAGTCTGGGATGGAAGGAAGGAGGGGAGCGGCTCCTGCAGCGCTCCCAGGCACCTGAGCGAGGCTGGGAGAGGACTGAGCAGGGAGCCAGAGTTGCAGGAACCCGAGAGAAGCCGGGGCAGGCGGAGGCCAAGGCTGCCCACACTGGGGCAGGGGGATACAATACACGGAGACAAGACGGGGACAGCAGGGCTTGTGGTAGCCCTTGTGCACTGAGAAGCTCGGGCTGCCTGCAGCAGCCAGGAGGAAGGGCGGGGTGGGGCGAGATGCCTGCTGCAGTGCGGGCCCATATTGCTCGCGGGTGGAGCAGAGGGCGCCGGGCAAACGGGCTGGGCTGGGGGGCGGATTGAACGGGGCCTTGCGGAGCAGGAAGGGGAGGAAGCAGCCGCGGCTCGGAGCCGGAACAAAGGGCGGGGGCGGGCAGCTTCTCGCTCCCTCCCCTTCCCGGCTCTGTAGGTGCTGCCGGGAGGCGGCGGCACCCGGGCGTCCCCGCTTCCTTCGCTGCGGCGATGCTGCTGCTGCTGCTGGGCGCGGGGGCCGCGTTGTTCTGCCTGCTGGACGCCTGGTACCTGCTGCGCCTGCCCCTGGCCGTGCTGCACGCCAAGTGGCTGCAGCCCCGGCTGCGGGACGTGCTGCAGGAGCAGAGCTGGCCGGGCCTGGTGCTGCCCTCCGACCTGGACTGGCTGCTGCACATGAACAACTCCCGCTACCTGCGCGAGGCCGACCTGGCGCGCTGCGCCCACCTGGCGCGCTGCGGCATCTTCGACGCCCTGCGCGCCCTGGGGGGCAGCATGGTGCTGGCCGCCTCCTGCGCCCGCCACCGCCGCTCGCTGCGCCTCTTCGAGCGCTTCGCCGTGCGCACCCGCCTGCTGGGCTGGGACAGCCGCGCCTTCTACCTGGAGCAGCGGTTCGTGAGCCCCCGCCAGGGCTTCGTCTGCGCCCTGCTGCTCTGCCGCCTGCACGTGGTGGGCAGCAGCCCCGGGCGCCTGGTGCAGCACCTGTGCCAGAAACAGGTGAGGCCGCGCCTGGCCTGTCGGGGGCAGGATAAACGGGTTGGGTGGGGGGAGAACAACGCCCCGGGGAAACGGGCACCGCGGGAGGCACAACCCACCCGGAAACGGTGATGGCCAGAAATGCTTAGTCGGAGCATTGCCCGTGATTATTCCCCGCTATTCGGCGCTGGTCAGGCCACATCTAGAGTATTGAGTCCAGTTTGGGGCCCCCCATTGCAGCAAGGTTGTGGACAAACTGGGAAATAGTCCAGTGGAGGGCAACGAAAATGACCGGGGGCTGGGGCCAGGGCCGGCTCTAGGCACCAGTGCAGGCACCAGGTGCTTGGGGTAGCCCATGGAAGGGGGCATGCAGTGTAAAGGCCCCATCTTGCCAAGCTGCTATTCGGATGGGTAGGTGTGTCCATCTGCTCTCCAGTCAGACTGGGGTGAATCGTGTTACCTTGAGACAATCATTGTCTCTTGCATGTTTACAGATTGGATACAAAACGTGCCTTCCAGTATGACTGGGGTAGCCTGTGACGGGTTGGATCACTGATTTCCTCAGATCACCCTATCTTGAAGCTTACCCTTCCCCACAGGGGAATGAGCAGGGGGCTCATCCTCCCATTCTCATAGCTGGGGATATTGGGTGGGAGTGGGAGGAGTGGAAAACTGCTGGATGCTCATGGTCATCTGTGCTGGAACCCTGTGTCTCTATCTGTGTGACAGGGACCACTCCAATGGAGCTGCAGTGTTGACTTTACCTCATCTTCCTTCCAGGCCCTTGTCCTCCTTTCCCGAAGGCTCCCACAGTGCTCATAAGGAACAGCTAATGTAGCTTCAGGAGTCACTACCTTCCCTTGGGGCTGGGGGGATGGGCTGCTGTCCTTCCCCCTCTCCACTGGGGCCCAACCCCTTCCACATGTGTCTACTTCTCCCTTTCCCCTGCATAGGAAGGGCTGCCTGTACCATCAGAGGACTTTCTCCACGTGTCCATCTCAAGGAACGAATGCCTTATACGGCCCATGAGCTGGGGAAGAGATCAGAATGGCAAGAGGCTACTGCAGTGTCCCAACCATGAGGGAGCAATTGTCCCTCAGATTACCAGGGACAGGTGGGGAGGGATAGCTCAGTGGTTTGACCATTGGCCCTCTAAACCCAGGGTTGTAAGTTCAGTCCTTGAGGGGGCCATTTAGGGATCTGAGGCAAAAATCTGTAAGTGACAGTACTTGGTCCCACTGTGCAGGCAGGGGACTCAACTTAAAGGTCCCTTCCAGCTCTGTGAGGTAAGCATATCTCCATATCATAAAAAACATATAATAAAGGTGTCACTCAGGGAGGCCAGGCCACACCCCCAGAGAGAGCCCCCCCTAATTCCATGAGCATTCATGGTGTACCATACAGTTTTTATACCTAAATGTGGCCCTCGGGCCAAAAAGTTTGCCGACCCCTGTGCTATGGCATCACTTTTTCCAGGGCTTAGTGCTGCTTTCCAACTTGGATATCACACTACGCATGAAGCATGCCCGCCACCTACACAAGGCCAACATAGACTCATTCGTGTCCCGCTGCAGGATGTTCCAACCCCTCAGCCCCTTACAGAGCAGCACCATGCTGGGTGCCTCCTGCTCCCTTCCCCACCACCCCATGCTCCTCCTTAAGCACTTTGCCGTATGCACCCACCTGCTGGACTGGGACGCCCATGCCTGCTCCCTGGAGCAGCACTTTGTCAGCGCCCACCACGGCTTTGTCTGCGTTGTGCTCTTTGCTCGCACCATGTGATTAGCAGCAGCCCTGCCAGGAGAAGGTAAAGCCGGGTACCTCCGAGGAGTCGTGAAAGCCAGCAATGTGCAGTGTGGTCATAGGACTAACCCGTCAAAAGGAGACAGGAAATATCTGGGCACCAAAGCATGGTCTGAGTAATACAGCAGCCAGGATAGCCAGTCAGCTGCAGCTGCAAGCATGGAGGGAAGCTGGCACAGTGGGTTGCATGCTTACCTGGGACTAAGGACCTGGGCTCAAGTTCCTGCTCTGGCATGGGCTCCTTGTGTCAGTCAGTCTCTCAGTTCCCCATATGTGCAATGGGGATATTAGCACTGTCCTACCTCACAGGTGTAAGGGGGAAGAGAAATAGATTAAAGGTTGTAAGAAGCTCAGATACCATGTTAACAGGGGGCTGTCAACTGCTCTTGGGGCATTCTCTGTGGCGGTTTGAATTGATCCCTTACAATTAGACTAGCGCATAGTCTCAATTTAGGTTGCGTTCATCAGCCCTCAAACTCTAGCATTTGCAGTCTTCTTATGTCTCTTTGTCAGTTTCTTAGGGTACGTCTACACTGCACGATTATTTCGAATTAGCTTAAACCGATATTACAAAACAGATCTAATAAAATCGGTTTAGCGCGTCCACAGTGGGATCCCGAAATCGATATGTTTGTCGTCCATGTCCAAAGCTACCAAGCGTTTCAGGAGCGGTGCACTGGTGGGTAGCTGTGTCCCCAGCTATCCCATAGTTCCCACTTCCGTGTGAGAGCACAAGTCCTGAATGGCAGAGCACTGCCCCGGTGTGCTGGGTACAGCTCACACCTATTGTGAAGGCAGCAGACAACCTTGGCGCTTTTTCGGCGAGTGCATTGAGCAAAACCCAGAGCACAGCAACTTATCCCTTTTTTCACGTGTGGTGGGGGGAAATAAATCTGAGGGAGCGGTTCCCTGAACATGCCAGACACGTGTTTGAAGCCTACAGGAGGATTGGGACGTCAGCCAAGAAGGCAGAAATACTTTTCAGAGACTGCTGTGGACTGTGGGATAGCTTGGATCCTAGTACCCCCGTCCCTCCCTTCATGAGCGCCATTTGAGTCTCGGCTTCCGTTACGCTTGTCACGCAGCGCTGTGGTATCCTGGGATTTTTTATTCCCAAACGCTTTTGCAGTTCCGTGTTCTGTAACGGAGCCTGGATACAACAGATTTGGCTCCCTCATACAGCGATGCGACTCTAGTGATTCTCCCGTACGGCTATGCTGGAGCTCGTTTTTCGATTTCAAGACTGCATCGCCAGCCGTGCTGAAGAGCTCCACGCTGGGCAAGCAGGAAATGTAATTCAAAAGTTCGCGGGGCTTTTCCTGTTTACCTGCCCGCTGCATCCGAGTTCAGATTGCTGTCCAGAGCGGTCAGTGCTGCACTCTGGGATGCCGCCCGGAGGCCAATAACGTCGATTTCCGTCCACATGAACCCTAATCCGAGTTATCTCTATCAAATTTAGCGCTACTCCTCTCGTTTGGGAGGAGTTACGAAATCGATTTAAGGAGCCGTTTAACTCGATATTAATGACGACGTCGTGTGAACGGATACAGCGTTAAATCGGTATATCGGCCATTAAACCGACTTAAAGTGGCAGTGTAGACCTGGCCTTAGAGGCAGCCTGGATTGGGGCAGTTGCAGGTCTTTTCCTCTCTGTTCTTCCTCCTTTATAGCTGGACTTGTTTCTTTAGGGATCACAGCTGTGGGTACCTGCCTCCAGGACTGGCTATTCTGGCAGCTGAGCGAGGATGTGTTCAGTGTGATAGCTGGGAGCAGGGAAAGCGTTCCCTGCCATTCTGCCTATGCTCAGTATGGGGTTTGTAAACCCCATTGCAGGGCCAGATAAATACCTACGGTAGATGTGTGGACGGTTAGTTAAGTGAGAATTGGGCTGTCTCTGAATGCATACGATGGGTCTGACTCGCTGTCCTATCGCCTTCAGTCAGTGATGGAAAAGTGGAGGAATGCAGTGATCAGCTGGGACTAGGGTGACCAGACAGCAAGTGTGAAAAATCGGGATGGGGGTGGGGGATAATCAGGGCCGGCGCTACCATTTAGGCAGCCTAGCCAATCGCCTAGGGCACCAGAATAATTGATGGGTGGCATTTTGCCGGAGGGGGCGGCAGGCAGCTCCGGTGGAGCTGCCACAGTGGTGCCTGCGGAGGGTCTGCTGGTCCGCGGCTCCGGTGGAGCTGCTGCAGTCATGCCTGCGGACGATCGGCTCCTCGCGCGGCTCCAGTGGACCGCCCACAGGCATGACTGTGGCAGCTCCACCGGAGCCGCGGAGCACCGGACCCTCCGCAGGCACCACTGCGGCAGCTCCACCGGAGCCGTGGGACCAGCGCATGAGGCGCCGAAATTGCTGTCTGCCTAGGGCGCTCAAACCCCTAGCGCCGGTCCTGGGGATAATAGGCACCTATGTAAGACAAAGCCCCAAATATTGGGACTGTTTCTATGAAATCAGGATGTCTGATCCCTCTGGCTGGGACCCATGTGTTCTGTGTTGTAGTGGATTCTTTTTTAATGGTATATCAGTCCAGAAGTTTCTCCCGTGCTGCTGTGTGAAAGACCTGGGCAAACAACCAAGGGAACTGACTACCTGACTATACAGGGGAAGGAGTCGATCCTGTGCAAAGTGCTGCCCAGATGCACACAGTGAATAACAGAGAAAGAAGAATTTCTCACTGATGTCTCAGTTCCAGGAATCTTGGCTGTTGCTTTGCAACAAGATTAAGGACATATTTACAGATGAGTGTGATTTTTTTTTTCTGTTTAGTTTTTTCAGTCTGACAACATTCCTGTTAAAGAAAAAATAAATTTCACCCTTACAGAAAATTGTAGAGGATTTAGAGTGGGGGTCGCAAAATGGGGGTCGTGACCCGCTCAGGGGGTCACAAGGTTATTATGTGGGGGGGTCACAAGCTGTCAGCCTCCACCCCCAAGCCCCACTTTGCCTCCAGCATTTATAATAGTATAATATATAAAAAAGTGTTTTTAATTTAAAAGGGGGGGGTCGCACTCATAAGTTTTCTGTGTGAAGGGGGTCACCAGGACAAAAGTTTGAGAAACACTGGTTTAGAGAATACTCATCTTTCCTTAAAAATTTAAGGAATTTAAGCCAGTTTCACAATGTTAATAGGCTGTGGTTCTCCATAAAATCCTGTTGTTTTTTATGTGAATTTACGTATAAACGTATTCAGTTGCTGTAGAATCATATTAGTTTAATCCCTATTCAATTGGAAAGGACTTTTCTATAAGAGAAATGTTTCAGTTATTGTCTTTTTTGTGCTTTTAAAGGTAGATGAAGGGGATTTATTAGTAACGGGTTAATAGAAAAATGACATAAGCTTAGTATCACTCTGCTAGTGAGAGAAAAATCGTACCAGATCTTCAGCTGATGTAAACAAGCACTGAAGTCAGTATTCACTAGCTGAAGATGATGTTGATAGCTCGATGTGGTGCCGACAGAAACGACAGACCAAAATTGCCAAGCTTGGGTGTCCCAAGTCAGACCCTAGAATCTGAATTCAGCCCCTTGAACAGAAGTGAGCTGACTCTCCGCGGTGCTGGGTTTTTGTAGCTCCCCCTGACCATCAGCACCTCTGAAAACCAGACCCCTTCTACTTATGCTTTGAAAAATTCTGGCCCATAGCACTAGGCACCGGAGGCTACTGAACTCACTTCTGTCCATGGCACTGTGCCCAGAATGGACTATTGCAATAGGACTAAAGCCATGTGGTAGGTGCAGCTCCTACCATGTGCAGCAGCCTACACCCTGGCAAAGAAAGGCTGTGAAATGCTGCCCGTGTTTCTGGAGGGCCAGCAGTAGATGCAGGCTGAGATGGGCTGGATTCTGGAGATGCTCACGGTAGGTGGAGCTGTGTAACCCAGTGAACGCATCTGTATGTTCTAACTAGAGCTGCAATCACTGGTAAGGAGAGGAAAGCAGACCTAGCTTGGGAGTTGGAAAGTTAAGAAACACGAGCAGCAAGTAGAAAATAAGTAAGATTTTTAGCCCTGGAGTGTTCTTTTGTTAAAGAACTTATTTCAGTCTTACAGGGCGCAAAATCAGAGTGGTCTGGATATACTAGTCCTTGATACTTAGTCCTGCCATGAGTACAGGGGACTGGACTAGATGACCTCTCGCGGTCCCTTCCAGTCCTACCATTCTATGATATCCAAAATCTTGGGGGAAACGTAGTGGACAGAAAGGGGAGTGGTGCATATTGCTGAACTAATGGTGATTTTGGGATCAACTGAGTTATCTTGTATGTGATGCTGGCAGGGAATCTGTAAAACCTGGACCCTGAATCAATCTATCCTGCCTCTGTTTCCTCCAGGTGGACTCCCCTGAACTTCCAGAGGAGGTGCAGCATTGGATCAGCTACAATGAAGCCAGCAGCCAGAAGCTAAGAGCTGAAAGCGGCCTGGGAATCAATACCAAGGATGAGTAACCAGACATTGTTTTTCCCTGCCTGTTTTTCTCGAGACTACAATAGACCTGTGCAGTGCTGTATTCTCATCAGCTCTCCTGCTCATGCCTCTGCGGATAAGAGACCGATCCAGATTGCCATCAGCTTGGTAGACAAAAAAGCCAAACAGCTGGCTAGGACAGGACCCCCAGAAATCCCATTACGTTGGTTAAAGCCCTCTCTGATCTCAGTGGTACACTGAGCTCTGTGGTAGCTGGGTAGCACCTAGAGCCCAGCACAGTGGGGAGTGGCACCTTTTGGTCTTTAGAAGGGAGTTTGCTTTCACTAAAAAATTTTATTTCCTGAAACTGGTAACATCAGGAAAACAAAACTTTGGTGCAGCCCAACCTGCAGGGGATCTGGGGCATCAGCACATCTAACATCCTCCTCCCCGCCAGGAATTTGAAACATCCACGCCCACTGGCTGATGTACTGATGTCTCCACTGTACCCACAATCCTTTGCAGTAGCCCTGCCTCCACACGCCTTCAGTCATTAACACTAGCACTATTTAAAAAACCCTGACCCCAGCCGCATATTCATTAATAACAACCCTATCCTAGGATGTCTGGAGGGAAATACATCAGTGCCATGGCAGGGAGGCTAACTTGGTGTTTGCTCGTAAATAAGGCTTCACCACATACATATGTTGTCTCCATCTTTAGCCAGAATGAATGTGATCACCAGGGTTATTCCAAGCGTATTTAGGAGAAGTAGGTTAGGACCAGGAGCCTCCTGCGTTCCCATCGTGGTTGTACCACTGAATTACTGTGACCAATCTCTCTGTGTCCTGGATTACTCAGCTGTGAAAGGGAGATGCTACCTCCCTATCTCCCAGGGGTGGGGGTGAGAACTGCCATAGTTCACTGATGTGCTTTGAAGAGGAAAAGCACAGTGCATGTGCTAAAGTATCCCCTGGCCCTGCTTTTCTTATCTCTATCGCTGCAAATGGGTTGTGCGGTGTTTTGAAATCGTGACTAACACAAAGTCCTAGGAGTGTTGGTTCAAGGTGCTAGCTAAGAGCTTTCCTGATGCCTTCTAAAAGGTCCTAGTGTAGACAAAGCAGTGTATATGGCACATGGTAATAGCTACGCTAGACGATTAGAACGTGTCATGTCTTAGCTAACAACAAACCTTGAAATCCTAGTCGAGATGAAGCCTTTGAGTATCTGCACTTGGGAAAACCGGGACTGTAACACTCCACAGGTAGGGTCCTTGTAAACAGGATTCAGAGCAGGGTTAGAGGACGCAGCGCTAAATCCATTGGAGCCCATTCAGTGCTACAATCTCCCTTTATAGGTACACACCATTAGAAGGGCAGGAAAAACACAAATGGTCCCAGCATAGGCATGACCCAGGTGTTGCAATCTGCTTTAGAGCAGGGCTCAGGGAATTCAGGTCCCCTTTGCCCATGTAACCAAACAGGGCAATTTTGTTTGTGATTGTTGGATATTTGATTGTATTTATATTTGGAACAGTTCTCGTTATGTATTTTAGAAATGGAAGATTGCTGTATATTACGTGAACATTTTCCTCTAATGAGCACTTTACACCAGGACTGTATTGAGGGAACTTTTTGAAGTGTGGCTAACCTGTGAATTTGTGCATGTGTTCTGTAATCTGAATACCAGCGCCTCCTGCAGTGGTCTGAACCCAGACACTGAGATAGCTGCGAATTGCCTCTGAATGTGTATTTATTGCCTCTTCTAATGGTTTTCTTGACTTGCAACTACTACTTAACTGGAACTGCTTAGCCACAGTATCTTAATATTTACTTGAAGACATCAAAGAATTCTAAACGAGATGAAATCCTGAGAGAAACTTTGTTTTTTAAAGGAATAAATGGATCCATTTGCACCGCAGTCTAGCAAAGCTGTCAGGCATATGCTTAACTTTAAGCAAGTGGAGGCTACTCAGTGCCCTTACAATTAAGCATATGCTTAAGTACTTAGCTAGAACAAGGCTTTGGGGTGTAAACATTAACCAGACACTGTCAGATGGTGGGGAGAGAATCATATAAGTGTAGGACTGGAAGGGATCTCAATAGGTCATCTCGTCCAGTCCTCTGCACACAAACCAGGACGAGGTAATAACCAGCCCCTCCCTGACAGGTGTTTGTCTGAGCTGCTCTTAAAAACCTCCAGTGATGGAGATCTCATCCCCTCCCTAGAGTTGGAGGAACTCCACCAGGCAGTGAAAAAAACAATCCTTTAAAGACAACTGGTGGCCACAGCAGACAGAATCTCACTTAGTCTTTCCTGCAGTTGCACCTGACAGTGCCACATTTTAAATACAAAGAACCAAAACCTGAAGCCTGTCCCCTGCCAGCAGGGAAGTAAGAGAGGGGAGTTGCTGCTGTTGTGACTCTGTGGAGGTGTCACACTGTGGTGGCAGATGTCAAGCTTGGGACGTACATAGGTAGGCAAGAACTTACCTTTGGGCTCGATCCTGCAAGTTGTTGGGAACTCTGGCCCCGATTCTGCAAAGCACATGCTTAGCTCAAGGCATGTGAGTGTCCCCATTGAATTGTGTGAGAGGGACAAAGCACAGAAGGCCAGCCCCCTACCACAGATGGGGACCAACTTGAGAATGTATCTCTGCCTTTCCCCACTGCTGTGAGCCTGTCCCTGAAACCAAGCACTGCACGAGCCTGTTAGCAGCACAGCTAACAACTTCATAGATCACTGACAGCTCTGCCAACCTGAAGTATTCAGGATCATGAGTCAGGCCCCAAAGAGTGAGGATGCTCTTGGTTCACATTTTTGGGTTTTCCTTTACAATCATAAGGCTGAGAAACTTTTTTTTTTTTTTTTTAATGAAATCTGAGATTCGCATGTACTGAGCTGACCCAGAGAGCTGGGCCTTTGAGCTTGGGACTCGATATTGCAAGGCTTGTGATAAGGTATCAAGACTTGACAATGTTGCATGTTTAACCAACTGTCCTTTTAATCCATCCAGCCTCACTCTGTGACCCGTTGTCATATGCAGAGGGAATTACTGCCCATCCCTTATTACTAATCACTGTCTGAAAGTCCCTTGTGTCACACAGGTGTCATTCAGAAAGTCATGCACCTCCCTGCAGCAATACATATGGGAACAGACTACGAATACCAGTGATGACTGAACCTGATGATACTGGGAACAAAAATTGCTCTCCATCATGTGTGGCAAAGGATCTTTTTCATCAAGTCAGTCTCTGCCTTCTGCTTTTGGGACCACAGGGGTCTGGAATAAATCAGTCCTACCCTGGAGGTTTTTAGTTCTTCTCTTTGGTTTATTTACAACATTGACAAGGCAGTCCTGAGTTGATCTCTTACGGAGGAGAACCCACAATGCAAAAGAAACATATTTCCTTGTGCCTACCAGAACGTTGGTGCTGGGTTCTGGTCCCCAGCTGTTCCCCAAACAGAAGTAAACTCAGTGTTTTCCTGAGAGGGAGGAGAACATGCCTCTACCTAGGAGAAACCTTTTCTCACTGCTGCAACTTATTTGTTCAACCTCCTCTTGCTCCCTTAGCAGAACAGGGATTTTGAAAGGTCACTGGCAACCTCTTAACGAGTCAGGTGTCTCTAATTAACCCCTTTTCAGTTCATAGTAAAAAGGGCCTTCGCTATACTAGCACTGAGAGACCTGTCTTCCTTCACCCTTATCCTGTCAGATCTGACTTTTGTCTCACGTGCTTGTAGCTGTTTCTGCCACTTCACACTGACTCAACAGACATTCTAGGCTTCAGCATGACACGACAATCCCAGCATCATATTATGGAAATTATTGTTGCTTAGTTTACACAAGCAAAAAACTAAAGACTTACAGTTTGCTAGACACAATATTCATCTCCACTATTCACAGAAGCACTAGAATATCATGCATTTCTCAAGTATATGGGGGCTATTCTACACCACCCATTGTGTCCTCTGCTGCTTTACATGCTGCTAAAATGGCTTAGGCCATTCTTTCCCTCTCCCACACCTAGCTCTAGAGGGGTCAAGTTTTGCACACTAATGTGTAATATTTCTTCCTAGGGAGAATGAGTCCCTGACCTCTCAGTCAGGGTGCCCCAAGCAATAAGGGAGATCTCTATCCCTCACCCCGCCCCCCAAGCAGATAGGGAAGGAGACAGTGGGATGGGCTGTAGGCTAAGCTGGGGGAGCTAGAAGGAAACAGTGTTGGATGAAGTCAGGGCACGTAGGAGCAGTGTTTTATAGGTGCCTCAAACACAGTCCTTGCTAGCAGATAGTCAATCCTCCCTACAGAATATTTCTCCCCCTTTTCTGTTCAACTCATGGCGAAGTCCCACTCCCCAGCAGTACATGTTTGAGGTTTAGTTTATGGTGAACCCTCTCTATGGGCATATTAAGTACAGTTCTATTGCCTGTTAGTCACATAATAAGGATAGTGCCGGTATTATTTTATTTATAGCATTATCATTACTCCTACATCCTAAACTTAAATGAATTTTAACCAAAATGTTCACCAGGCATAGTGGATATTAGCCATGCAAATAAAGGCTGATATTTTGCCTCTTCCTGTATTTCCTTGTAGCATGGAATATCGACATTACAAGTGAGATTAATGCATGCAGCATCTTACAAGCATTTCATAGAATCTAAACACATCCTTACAAAGTACCCATCACATATCCTGAATGATATGAACATCAGGTGAGCTGGTCTGGTTTCCAGCTATGAATGTGTCAGTCCTCAGCTGATGCCTAAAGACTTGGAAGTGTTGGCACCTGGTTTACCTGCACCCCATGGGGTACCTCAACCAGTGCAGCAAATGCCCCAGTAACAATTATATGGGTGAAATCAACCAGTGTGATAAATAGTTCCTTTGACCAACTGTGAGCCCCACCCCTTAAATTCCTTGGGAATTTTGACATGTCCCCTTCCTGTTTGCTCGATGACGCGTACTGTGGTCTCAGCGCATCTTTCCAAGTGGCCAGAATGAATCACATGACAATGGCCTGGCACATGACAGTGCTCCGTGTTCTCAACGCTTTTTGGGCTGTACCGGGTTGCAAAACAGAGTTTTCAGCTGGCAGGGTCTGCTGCATAAACACCAATTCCATAGTAGTCCAGGGTCAAGCACTTACTGAAAAAAAATAGGGGGTGCGCAGCACCTGGAAGGCTGGACTAATCTTTTGTGGGCCCTGGAGCCCAAACCATGACCTTGCCCCCTGCTCCACCCACCCTCCACCTCGAGGCCCCGCCCCTGCTCGGCCTCTTCCCCCTGATGCCCAGCTCACCACTCGCATAGCAGGAAGCCTGTGGTCTGCTGCCTCCCTATTTGATTGCATTTGCTAGAAGAACCTGCTGTAATGGAGCTTCTCCACAGTGCAGCTTGTGGTTTCCTGTAGATCCCTGACAACGTTCACTCTGCTACTCTGGCCCACCCAGGCCTGTGGTGGTAGGACTTTCCTGGTTGGTCTTTTCTCACCCTCTGTCCCCATGGAACAGAACCACAGCAGGCCTTCTACTTGGGACTTCTCTGGCTATGAAGAGACCAGGAGGCTTTGCTCCTCAATGCTTTACCCTATATAGGAATCCCATCAGATCTCTGATATTTGGGAATCAGTATTATGTCCACACCACAATGGACAGGAGGACCCACATCCACTCCAGCAGAGGGTGGAATTTGGAACTTAGAAAGTGACTATACAAATGCAAGCATTAAGATTGTCAATGGGGATAAAACCCAGGGTCTTCAGCACCGTGGGATCCTCACTATCAAGCCAAAGGGACAGCTCCGCTAGCATTTGGAGGTAGTAAATTGTTATCCTTTATGTAGATTAGCATAGAAGGGGGAGCAGGGAATATGACACATACTTTGCAATCCTGTTACCTGTTTCCCCTGTCCAGGGCAGCTAGGCTAACACATCTGTGGTCCACAAGAGGTTGCATCCCCTCGGTCTATTATTCCTCCCATTTGGGCTGTCACTTTTCTGCCAGCACACACTGTACAAACGTGTTATGCTCACGTCCTTCAGGATATTTCTTTCCCAGCTCAAGCTCAGAAGGTTTTTGGAGAAGAAAATGGATTTTTTGTTTACATAGCAGGCATTGCCTCTGCAGGAATTCATGGGAACCCTAGAAATGTCACTAATAAAAATTTCCACTGCCATATAGAACATGAGGTGGGACCGGTGACGGGGAGAGGAATCTTCAGATCAGGGATCTGGGAACAGAGAAGGAAGCCGGCATTGTTTCTGAAAGGTGGCATTTACCTTTTGGCTGTGCCAATAGAAAGCTGAGCATCAAGAAGGTCAGAGCAAAGGTACCTCCCTGGGTGCAGCCAGGACAATAGGATGGTATGTCATAATGGCTCCACTTAAGGGAAGCCTTCCCAGCATGCAACATCTTCCTTGGAAGCTGAGCTGCCAAGACATCACTCAGCTGCTTCTACTTTGCCTTCACGGTGTGATTCCCAGCTCAGAGATAACCCTGGACACCTGCTTGCTTTCTTTTCAGAGACGGGGGCTTTGTCTACACTGCCAAGTTTCTGCGCAGTAAAGCAGCTTTGCGCTGTAACTCCCGAGATGGACACACTGTCGAGCCACTTAGTGCGCAGAAACTGGGCAGTTGCAGCGCTGTAAAAAGCCCACCCCAATGAGAGGCGTAGAGCTTTCTGCGCCAGGGCTTCAGCACTGCAGTGCCATTGTAGACACCCTGGTCGATTACAGCGTTGCGATTGGCCTCCGGGAGATGTCCCACAATGCCTGTTCTCGCCTCTCTAATCATCGGTTTGAACTCTACTGCCCTGCCCTCAGGTGACCAACTGTGAGCCCCACCCCTTAAATTCCTTGGGAATTTTGAAAGTCCCCTTCCTGTTTGCTCAGTGACGTGTGCAGTGGTCTCAGCGCATCTTTCCAGGTGGCCAGAATGAAGCCACGGAGTGGCTCTTACATGTTATGGAGCACCAAACAGACATGCTCCAGGCGCTACTAGCACTGCAAACCAAGCAGCTATGCGCTCGCCCTCCTCTGCAGCTGCTGTCGCAAAACTCTTTCCCATGTGCCCTCCCAGACATTGCCAGCACACTCTTAACCTCCTGGCTCCAGTCTGTACTCGCTGCATTCCACTCCTGCCCCGCCACCGTCCAGCCCTGCAGACTCCCACTACCCACTGCACTCAACACCCATCCCTCTGCAGTTTGGCCCTGCTGAAGTACAGCACTCGCTGCACTGTACTCCAAAGGGCAAGGTTGCATATGATGTATGATCCCTGGACATACACAATTCTTTCACCATCCCGGGACCCCACCTCCTCTTGGGACCCTCCCTTCCCCCATCCCCCACAGTGCTGTTGTGATTTTTTGTTTGTCTCTCTCCTCCTCTTGTTGTTGTTTAATAAAATAATGGTTTTGTTTGAAAGCATCTTTATTCCATTAATTGATAGTAAACAGAGCTCTGCAAAGCCACAGGCAGTTTTCTTAAACCTTCACAGTGTATCATCTGCACCAATCACAATCACCTCCTAGCATTGCAAGCACTGCACTCCAGAGCATAGCAATAATTATTAGCGGCTTTCAGCTTCAAATTGCAGCCTCAAGGCATCCTTGATCCTTATCGCCCTGCGCTGGGCCCCTCTAATAGCCCTGCTCTCTGGCTGTTCAAATTCATCCTCCAGGCACTGAGCTTCTGCGGTCCAGCCCCGAGTGAAGCTGTCATGGTGTAATTCCCAAATTTGAACTTTAGCGTCCAAAATATGGGTACCAGCATGAATCCTCTAAGCTTTATTACCAGTTTAGATCCTGTAGTGCTGACACCAATCAGGACTTAGGGTAGAGCGCCTGATAAGCTCTGGTCTCCCCCAAAAACCTTCCCTGGGGACCCCAAGACTCAGATTCCTTGAGTCTCACAACAAAGGGGAATAAACCATTTCCCTTCCCCCTCCTTTCTTCCTCCAAGATTTTCCCCGCCCTGGGTATACTATAGACAAATTCAAGCTCCATGAATCTAACACAAAGAGATAAACGCAGAGAGCAGGTTTTCCCTCCTCCCTGTCTTCTTCCTCCCACCAATTCCCTGGTGAGTGCAGACTCCCTTCCCTGGAGTCTTACCCAAGATAACCAAAAGATCAGTTAGATTCTAAAAAAGAGGAAAACTTTAATAAAAGAAGGAAAAACAAAAATTGTCTTTGTAATCAAGATGAAATATTACAGGGTCGTTTAGCTTATAGACATCCAGCAGAAATACAATTTAAGATACTTCCAGCAAATACACATCTGCAAATAAAGAAAAACAATTTAAAAGACTATAACCGCCTTTTTACTTACTCACTATTCTGAATAGATAAGAGACTGTAGCAGGGAGATTGGCAGAAACCTGGTTGCACCTCTAGTCCTGTCCAGGACCCAGAGAGAACAAAGCCAAACCCAAAAACCACAAACAAAGGCTTCCCTCCCTTGAGATTTGAAAGTATCTTGTTTCCTGATTGGTCCTCTGGTCAGGTGTTGTTTGTTAACCCTTTCCAGGTGAAAGAGACATTAACCCTTAGCTATCTGTTTATGACAGAAGCTTTCACCCTTCCCTTCACAAATATTATGATACGTACAGCACACAGCTATAAGCATAGGAATATTGTCATTGGCCATGTCCAGCCTCCCATATAGCCCGTACCAGCGGCCTTTAAACAGCCAAAAGCGCATTCAACAGTCATTCTGCACTTGCTCAGCCTGCTGTTGAATGGGTCCTTGCTGCTATCAAGGTGCCCCGGGTATGGCTTCATGAGCTACATACAGCATTAAGGGGTAGGCAGCATCTCCCAGGATCACAATGGGCATTTCGACTTCCCCTATAGTGAAAGTCCCTGGGAAGAAAGTCTAGGAAGAAAGTCCCTGCTTGCAGCTTCCTGAACAGGCCAGTGTGCCAAAAGATGTGTGAAAGATTAACCAGCCTGCGTTAATGTCTGTGAAATGCCCACGGTGATCCACAGGTGCCTGGAGAACCTTTGAGAAATACCCCTTGCGATTAATGTACTCAGTGGCTAGGTGATCTGATGCCAGAATTGGAATATGCGTGCCATCTATCACCCCTCCACTGTCAGGGAAGCCCATTTGTGAAAAGCCATCCACAATGTCGCGCATGTTGCCCAGAGTCACGGTCTTTCAGAGCAGGATGCGATTAATGGCCCTGCACACTTCCAGCAACACATGTCAACTTTCCCACTCCGAACTGGTTAGTGACCCATTGGTAGCAGTCTGGAGTAGCCAGCTTCTACAGTACACGTGCTCCTCCAAAGATAGGGCAGCTCTCATTCTCGTGTCCTTGCGCCATAGGACTGGGGCAAGCTCATCACACAGTACCATGAATGTGGCTTTTCTCATCCAGAATTCATCCCACCTCTCATTTGGGCTCCAGCATAGCAACATAAGAATGGCCATACTGGGTCAGACCAATGGTCCATCTAGCCCAATGTCCTGTCTTCTGGTGTTGGCCAGTGTGATGTGTTAATACCCACCCTAGGGGTGTTAGCCAAATGGGCTCGTTCTCCCCAGAGCTAGTCAATTACTCCAAGCAGATCATCATAGTACTGAACTATGTTACATGAGGGGTGTCTAGCCAGGAATGGGGCAAGGTCTCTCTTCAGCTGGCCGCCAAAAATCTCGGGGGCACAGGTCAGTCCCTGTGGAATAACAGTCCACAGATACTGAGCCTTATAATGGGTATCCGGATCTTCCCATTCAAAAGCAAACAGCTTTTGAGATTCGGGGTCAAGGGGTATGGCCCAGAATAGTATGGGGGTTCGGGACAACTGGATAGGGGGCCTCTACAAGTTTGTTAACTTGTCTTAGATCCTGTACTAAACGATACTGTCCATTTAGTGGTTTGGACTGCGACCTACCTATTGGGTATTGTATATGGGGTGTGCCTTCCCTCAGCCACCATCACCTCCAGAAAACTTTAGAATTCGGGTTTTAGCCCAAATTTGTTGTTGTCTAATTAGAGGGTTATTTTGTGTCGGACACGAACGGGCTGCCTCTCCCCTTCCTTTAAGTCAAATTCGTACTTGGGGGGAGATTCCTTTTCGCGAGCTACGTGCACGCCCCTGCTCCGCCCCAAACCTTCCTTACCCTTGGTATCAAGTCCTTTTCCTGTATTCTGGCTTAGTCCGCGGCAATATAAAAAAGTTCCAGCACTCATTTACCATCCCTAAATTTAATATGAAGAGTGGTGTAAGGTATATTCATCGGCTCATACAGTGTTCACTTCAATTATAGTCTTTCCAGGTATGTATCGTATCGATGAGGATGATTTCGGCCTCTGCAAGTCTATCGGTGAGGATTGATCTCTTCCACGGAGTCATTAGCTAAATAAGTATTTTTTTCTCGTCAGGCCGCTGCTCTTTTTTCTTTGTCAACGGGATCACGAGGTGGTAGATACTCCATACAGTAATGGTGGTGATGATCCTTGATGGATGCTCGCCACTACTAAAGGGATTGGTGTTCTCTATAATCCACGTTTCTTCAATTCCTGGAACAAATAGCCAAGGGCCTATTATCCTTGGCTTCTGGGCCTGGGACGGTGCTGTCTTAAGGGGGAGTAAAACTTCAGGGGCAAAGCCCCTCTGTATTGATCAAGGCTTCATTGGCGGTTTCCGCTACCTTTTAATTTGTACCGTTGAGGATCCAAGCAGTGCTGACAGGACATTTTGCTCTGCTTTAAGGTCGGGCTGCTGGGTCCCTACCTAACGGCCTTCTCTCTCATTTTGTGGGATCTTTCGTTTATCCCGATGATTAACACACTGGTAGTTTGTAAATGAATTGGAGGTGGTTTATGGCCTCAGTCCTACGTTCTCCTGTTTTATTAGTGTTTTCTTAGTTGGGAACAAACTGTGTCCTAGATGTTCTTTCTTGTCTGCAAATTGGCGCATTGGTTCATCCTAAGCGGACCATTTTCCCTCTTTATCCCCTTTCGTTATGTTAATCTCTACTCTATCGGCTGGTGTTAATTCTGCTCTCTCTTTCCAAGTCTTTCGTTGTCCCCTTTTCTTTTAAAGCCTATTGCAAGGGCCCGTTGCCCTTTTCGTCCGTCTTACCTCATCTGTACACATCCACACTTTTAAGACATTCTTCCAACAATTTCCTCTTATATTTCCTCTCTCCGATTGCTCCTCTCCACCTTTTGCTAATTCTTTCTTTATCATCATAGGATTTTGGTCTCAATGAAGAGAGGTAATAATACTCTGTCTTTCCGCATGTTTGGACCTAACCCCCTGGGTCTTATCGTATGCTCGTATCCTTCTAAAACTTTATGGTGTCGGCAAGTGCAGCGACCCGCTCGATTAAAAGGGCTCGCTCTGGTTTTTCCTTGTTCTTTCTTGCCTTATATTGTCCATTCCCTTTGCCCAATAGGGACTTTTCGATATTGGCACTGATGTGACCTCTAGCTACTTACCCACTCCTTATAGCAGTGTGGCGTGCAGTAGCGCCTTGAATGCTCTTTTGATCCCCACCTCATTTTATGTGACCATAGTTCGGAGTCCTTCTCTGGGCAACATGGGTCGCTCGTGACTGATCACTGTAATCGTGGTTTTTCTAGTGTTACCCACTCCACGGGCTCTCTCTGACAAACTACTATTACGTCTCATTTGTCCTAGGCTGCTACTACATAAACATCAATTGCAACTTGTCTACATCCCCCCATCGTCTTGTGATATGCTAGCTCGTTTATCAATCAATTTTGCTCTAAGAATTGCGTCGGGGAGGGTGACCGGCCTCTCAATCCTTACGGAAATGGGGATTCTTGCTGTTTCCAGTTAACAAATCACATATGTTGGCACGGGAACATTATTATCATTTTACGCTGGCCATCTTGCCCCTAATCGTATTGCTAGGCGGCATCTCATGCAGTGTGCTGTTCCTGAGGTGGACACAACTAGTTGCCAGAAGTACATTAAGGCACCTCTAGTGGCTCCTGTGTAACTGAACACACTGTTCTCCGTGTGGACAGGTGATCCCGTTTCTGCGTCTTTGCTCCTTCGTCTATCAGGCGGAGTGGCTAGTCTCGTACCTTCACCTTACCCTTACACTATCAGGTCTTCAGGCTGGGTATATTTGATCTTGAGGGCTTGGTCGGCTTATAATGGGAGGGGTGGAGATATATATAGTGTCAGGGTTTTGAGTTGGGATTACAGGGAGGTGCGTGCTATGCGCCTTCTTTACCACAGGGGTACCTGGGTATTTCCTTACTCGGACACCGGGCCATTCAGCCAACTCGACGTTCCTTTGTTCACATATATTGTAACCAAGGAGGGCGAATTGCCATCCTGAGAGTCGCCTGCCAAGTGATCGTGAGTACTTAGTACCATGACGATGAGTCGTTCGGGTGCCGAGATGTCCGTTCGGGGTCACAATGCCATAGCACTGCTTGTCTATTTCTAACTTCATGTACCACCATTTGGGCCATTCCACCAAATGTTGCCATTCTATCGTGCAAATTTAATCAAATTAAATTCTTTACATAATACTGTACCATAATCTGCTGGCGCGGAAATGCCGGCCAATTGATTCTAACATACATCCCAGGGGTGTTTCCAGAGTAAAAGCTCTGGTAGATCAGTTCTCGTGTAATAAGCAGAATCGAGTTTGCTGGGCAGGAGTTCCACGCAGGTGCACGGAGGGTGCGAGGCTGATCCCCCCACGTGCCAACAAGATATTGGTCACCGGGTTTCCCTTGCAGAGTTTTGGGCGTCTGGAGTCAGCTTTATTGCTCAGACCTGGTTACATTTACATAGACTTCCTCACATTTCGGCCTCCAACAACAAGGAGAAGGATAAAACAGGATTACCCCTACTATGAACAAGAGCAGTTTCCTGGGTTTGTCTCAAGTCCCAATAATTATCCACAACGGCCCATAAACTGATGTAGGCACCAACATTATCATTGGGCCGTTGCTTGCTAATGCCAAACAAACAAACAAGACAGGAGACACAAAACAGTCCACGAACTACAACATACTTAACATGCATACACCTTCCCATATCGGCGGCCTACAAAGTTCCATTATCCACCCACTTCCGGGGGGCGTTACTCTCAAGCCCTAGAGGTAACGCACTCCCCACCCTACCGCCGGGGTGCGCGTCGGCTATGGGCTTGGAAGAAGGTAATCAATGCCTCTGTGTCCTCTGGGGACCTTCTCTAAAGAGACACCGTTCCGCCCCGGTCAGCCGGAGGTGGATCCGAGAGCACGAGCCGCACAATCAGCTCGAGTGGCCACTTCTTCTCAGTACCAGCTCCAACTAGCCCCGGTAGCATCAGGCCCTCTACAGGGAGGGTCCCGGCGGAGTTGCAATTGTTAGCCATGGGGCTCGTTCTCCTGGAGCTAGTCAATTACTCCAAGGAGCACAGAGAACCAAGACTTAGTTTTATTACGAACCTTTATTATATTATCGACTGAGCGTTGCCCTCCCCGACTAATGGCCAGAGGTACACCCGAGACAATCGTTTAATATTTAATACTATTATTTACGTCATATCAGACCACACTGACACAACATATTTTCCAGGGGTTTGCAGACATGGGGTACATAGGTCTATTTGCCTGTTGATACACTCTAAACATTCCACGTTGTTCTCCTTGACCGAAGTACTTAGCAATGTTTGGTATTGGTTATGAAAGCAGGTCACTATTTCACAAGAACAGCAAAGCTTTAATCATTTTATCTATCAGGGGCATCTTTGTGGATACAAGCTTACCAAAGCTTCAGCTCAGAACAAGCATGTTCATACTATGTTCAGTTTCCTTTCTATACAGATCCGGAGTCTTTGATCTGGAGTTCCCAGAAGCAGGTAATTAGAACACAATGGGCCACTTTCCTCAAGGCATGTCTTCAAAGAGTTGGCTTTGGAGGAGAAGAATTGGCATTCCTCTCACCTCAGGGTATTTTCTAAGGAAATCCCCTTCACGGATATTGTTCCAAAAAGACCTTTGAATTGCCGCATACCTCCAGAGATTGCATAAATCTTGTCATTCTGCTCAAGAAATTCCATGCAATCTCAATACACCACTATTTGCATTTGTAATACAGTGAACTCCAAAGGAGTAAACCCTAAATCACTAAGGTTTAACTGAATTCAATAAAGTTTATCGTAATTCCATAAGGTTTGTTCAGGATATTACAGGATACTGTCAGCCTGTCACCCAGGCTTTCTGGACACTGACGGAATGATTAGAAAGATAAGAGCTAGTTACATCTAGCTTGTCAAAGTAGTGACAGCTCCATGGCTACTCTATAATTGCCTCTGGCCCTTGAGTGTGTAAACACCAAGGAGGGACTGGAATTATTTAGTGAATATAAGAACAAAAGAATGGCCATACTGGGTCAGACCAATGGTTTTTCTAGCCCCAGCATCCTGTGTCCTGATTGTGTCTGGTGTCAGGTGCTTCAGAGGGAAGGAACAGAAGAGGGCAATTTGAAGTGATCTATTTCCTGACATCCCGTCCCAGCTTCTGGCAGTTCATAGAATCATAGAATATCAGGTTTGGAAGGGACCTCAGGAGGTCATCTAGTCCCACCACTTGCTCAAAGCAGGACCAATCCCCAACTAAATCATCCCAGCCAGGGCTTTGTTAAGCCTGACCTTAAGAGCCTCTAAGGAAGGAGATTCCACCACCTTCCTAGGTAACCCATTCCAGTGCTTCACCACTCTTCTCGTGAAATAGTGTTTCCTAATATACAACCTAAACCTCCCTTGCTGCATCTTGAGACCATTACTCCTTGTTCTGTCATCAGGTACGACTGAGAACAGTCTAGAGCCATCCTCTTTGGAGCCCCCCCCTTCGTAGTTGAAAGCAGCTATCAAATCCCCTCATTCTATCTCTTCTGCAAGACTACCACAATCCCGTTCCCCTCAGCCTCTCCTCATAAATCATGTGCTTCCAGCTCCCGTATTTTTTGTTGCCCTCAACGCTGGACTTTTTCCAATTTTTCCACATCCTTTTGTAGTGTGGGCCACAAACTGGACACAGTACGCCCCCTGATGGTGCCTCACCCAATGTCGAAATAAGCATCACCAATGTCGAATAGAGGGGAATGATCACGTCCCTTGATCTGCTGGCAATGCTCCTACTTATGCAGCCCAAAATGCCGTTAGCTTTCTTGGCAACAAGGGCACACTGTTGTTTCATATCCAGCTTCTCGTCCACCATAACCCCTAGGTCCTTTTCCGCAGAACAGTTGGAGGTTTAGGGACACTCAGAGCATGGGGTTGCATCCCTGACCATCTTAGCTAGTAGCCACTGATGGACCCCTCCTCCATGAACTTATCTAATGCTTATTTTACTGCACTGAAGGGAATATCGACAGAAAGACTGGAATTAAATCAGTCCAGTGTGGTTTGTATACATTTGCCCATCACCATGGTGTCTGAGAACGTAAAGAACTGTGCTGGAGAAGTCTGTCTCTAACAGTCCTGATCCAACACCCATTAAAGCCATTGGGAGATTTCTACGGGCTTCAAAGGTTTTTAGATCCAGCCATAAGGGAGATAGGAAAAGCCCCTTAACATGGAGCTTTAAAAACGACTCTAGATTGAGTAAAACCCCAGAAATGGATTGTAATGAACAGTGCTGCACTGGCAGAGGGGGTGGGAGAGACAGACCTAACCTAGGTGATGAGTACCAGATAGGATAAATCCTAGGTAGGCTTTCAGATACCTCAGTCATGGGTGCAGTATGGAACTCTAGACAGATCTAATCTCTCTGTCTATCCAACAGGGGATGACAAACAGATTAGATAAACCAGAAATCATAGACTATAAAGCCTCGAGGGACCACTGTGATCATTTACTCCAGAGGTTCTCAAACTGAGAGGGGCGTGAAATGTATTTGGGGGTGGGGGGCATGAGAAGCGGCCACCCAGCGCTATCCTGCTGCCCAGCTCTGAAGGCAGAGTGGTATTCATATCAGTACAGGCACTTGTGTGGCAGTGGGAATAAATTACTACAGATACAAAGAAGTGGGGGCACGATCAAGTAAGTTTGAGAACCACTGATCTAGTCTGACCTCCTGTATGACATAGACCATAGGACTTCTCTGAATTAATTCCTGTTTAAACTAAAGCAGCATCTTGAAAAAAATATCCAATCTTGATTTAAAAATGGCCAGTGATGGAGAATCCACCATCTCTTTTGGGAGGTTGTTCCAATGGTTTATTATCCTCTCTATTCAAATTTGTGCTCTTTAACCTTCTCTATGTTAACCTAACTTGATTGAGCTCCTTGGGTCTAACACTGTAAAGCAGGTTTTCTCATCCATTAATCATTCTACTGGCTCGTCCCTCTAAACCAGTGGCTCTCAACCCTTCCAGACTACTGTCCCCCTTTCAGGAGTCTGACTTGTCTTGTATACCCGCAAGTTTCATTTCACTTAAAAATGACTGCCTACAAAACCAGACATAAAAATACAAAAGTGTCACAGTCACACTAGTACTGAAAAATTGCTGACTTTCTCCTTTTTACCATATGTCATGGAGTCCCTGGGCGATGCTCTGGAACTGCTCCCCACAAAGCCAGTCAGCACCTTGGGGAGCCTCCTCTCCCTTGGAGCAGACTTTTTCAGGGCAAGAAGCTCACACGTCTTCACCTCCTGGGTCTCTCCTTGGAGCATTCACCATCCTCTGGCCCTCTGTGCACTTCTCACCACGAGCCCGCCCCAGTGGGGTCCTGGGGAAGCCACAGGGTCCTGCACCCCCACTTTGCAGTCAGACATGACTCTCAGCCAGCCAGTAAAACAGAGGTTTATTCGATGACAGGAACACGGTCTAAAACAGAGCTTATAGGTACCGTGAACCAAACCCCTTGGCCGGGTCCGTTCTGGGGGGCAGTGAGCCAGACCCCCACATCTGCACTTCACTCCTCGTCCCCAGCCAGCTCCAGAGTGACACTCCCTCCAGCCCCTTCTCCTCTGCTCAGTTCCTTTCCCAGGCCAGGAGGTCACCTGAACTCTTTGTCTCCCACACCTTTAGCATCCTCTTGCAGAGGGGGAAGGGCCTGGCCATTAGTTGCTAGGTGACAGAGGGTCGGCCAGGAACTGAGGCCCCCCCACAGTATTCAGAGAAAACATTAAGAACATTCCCAGTTCATCACACCATATAACTATAAAATAAATCAATTGAAACGCAAATATCATACTTACATTTCAGTGTATAGTACATAGAGCAGTATAAACAAGTGACTGTATGAAATTTTAGTTTGTACTGACTTCGCCTGTTGCAAACTAGGCAAATATCTGGATGAGTTGATGCACCCCATGGAAGATCACCAAGTACCCCCAGAGGTACATGCATCCCTGGTTGAGAACCACTGCTCTTAACCATCTCCAATTTATCAACATCCTGCTTGAAGTGTGGATACCAGAACTGGACACAGGGAGTCCAGCAATGGTCTCACCAGTGCAAAACACAGAGGTAGAATAACCTCTTACTCCTACTCAGTATTTCCCAAGGATTGCATTAGCCCTTCTGGCCACCTCGTTGCAGTTGTGTTCCATTGATTATCCACCAGGAGTCCCCAAGTCATTTTCAGAGTCACTGTTCCCCAGGATGGAGACACCCCGTTATATTCTCAGATACTATAGTGATGGCTGTGATATACAAAACTAGATATATCATCTCTATCTACCTCTAGCGCCTTTGATTCTGAGGTAATGGATTTCCCTGTGGACTTTTTTATTCGCATCATTATAACATCATCTCCTAGATTTAAAGCTTTGGGTTCCTATCCTGTCTTACACAACCCAGCACCACCATAGCCTCATAAACTCACCCTCTCAATGCCTATGACTGTGGTGATATTCTTAGATGAACTCAGTGAAATTACCTTATAAAATAATAATCCAGCTCTGAGGTATTTGTTTTTTAAATTCTATACAACGTGGTCAATTTACAATGTTCCAGGGTGTGTCTGTCTTGTGTAACAAACACCACAGGGCAAAGACAAATTAACATGATGGTAATCCTCCATCCCCTGAAGAGATACCGCTGTGCTTTGAAAAATAGTGTGGGCTGGTGTGGAGAAGCTGTCCTTAAGTAACATGAACATATATTTAGCTAAGATGTCATAAGAGAAAGTACTGAAATACCCCTGCACGATCGCACACACACGCATACACACACACCCCTTCACTATGCTCTTATGAGCCTGTAGAATATGTTGTGGTGTAGCATTTAACCTGTTTGCAAGCATCTAAGAAGGAAGACAACATGGCTGAAAGCCTGAGGAGACTTGGGTTCCCAGACCTGCCTCTGCTACTAACCAGCTGTGAGAGCTTGGGCTAGTGTGTGTACCTCAGTTTCTCCAACTATATCATGGTGAGATCAGCAATTACTCTGCCTTAGGAAGGGCCTTAAGATCTATGGCTGAAAAGAGCTAAGTAGTATGATGCTGTGAAAAATAGAGCTGGGGGTAGGGTTGCCAAGCCTCCAGGATTGTCCTGGAGTCTCCAGGAATTAATGATTAATCTTTAATTAGAGATTATGTCACGTGATGGAACCTCCAGGAATACGCTTGACCAAAATTGGCCACCCTAGCTGAAGGGGGCCATTAATGGGGCAGTGATTGTGAGCAGGCCTGATGCCTTTACCTTGACTCAATGTGAATAATCATTCAGGCTACAATTTGTCACAGCAGTCATGGATTCCGTGACTTTACCGAACCTCCGGGACTTCTTTGGCTTCAGCTGTCAGTGGCTGAAGCCGGGACTGGAGGCGGGACTGTGTGCCCCTGCCCTGCTGCTGGGGCTGGAACCAGGACTGGGCACCCCTGCCCTGTGGCTTGTGGTGGGGGCTGGATCTGGGGTCATGTGCACCTGTTCCAAAGCCAGGGCTGCAACGGGGACCATGTTTCCCCCTCGTGGCTTCCCAGGGTCATGCGGCCAGGGCTGTGCGCCTGTGGCTGGGCTTGGCGCCAGGACTGTGTGCCTCTGCCCCGCAGCCAGCCCCAGAGTGCGGGCTGTGTGCCCCCCATGGGACTTCAGCTGTCATTCCTCCCCCCTCACTTAGCCCTCCCGCCCTCCCCCCGTTTGTTTTTAGTAAAGTCACAGACAGGTCACGGGCTCCCTTGAATTTTTGTTTATTGTCTGTGACCTGTCCACAACTTTTACTAAAAATAACCGTGACAAAATCTCAGCCTGATTAATCACAGCTGGGAGCCATTGTGTCTTGGGCATTACACTCTGCGCTCTCATTGAGTCTCCTTAACACTGGCTCTTGCGAATAACCTGGGATCTAGGGGCAAACTCACTGACTAACTTCCGCCCTTTGCCATCTATTCTCTTCAGCTTCTTCCACGGCATCCGTCCCCTTGGTATCTGAACACCTGCCCTTTGGGTTGTATTTTGCAAGGAAAAGAGCTAGGCACTTTTGCTTTCATGAAAGCCAAGTTTAGCCCTGACCCAGCCAAGTCCCCAAAGCAGTCAGCCCCGAATCTGCTTCACAAAATCCAAGCTCTATCAATCACCTTCCTGCATTATTTCTGCTCCTCTTTGCCCGAATTCCTGCTTCGCTCCTGGATCCCTTGTGTTTGTATTATGACCCTGCCTGCACTATTGGTTCCAGTTTTTGAAAATTTCCATGAGATCCCTTCCGAGTCTCCAGCTGTGCAACCACAAAGCCGTTACCCCTTCGCTGTGATCTTCCAGCTTGATGCAATCTTTGCTGCCCTTTGTTCCATTCTTGCCTGGACTGTAATCTTCCTGTGGTCTGGCGATGGGGATTGCCCAGGGAATTCTAGCTTGCGGGGAGAGGGGACACCTGTGGCTGTAACAGCGTCACCTCTGTCCTTTAAAGGGCTCGATTTGCAAGAGGAGGGGCATGCTGGCATGTAGAATATGCTCAGTGCAAAGTGCAATAAGGACACATCCATGCAGACCCTCAGAGCATCCTCTGCCGTGATGTCCGAGCCAGGTCTTGGCCTGTGGGCGATTAGACATGTCCAACAGATTCAGGGTTTTATAAAAGGGGGGGAAATAATAAAATCTAAACCAAGCACCAGACCCCAGAGGCTCCATTAGGAATGTCCCCATTGCTACTGATTTTACCCAGAAGGCACTTGTGTTCTTCAGTGAAGGGCAACAGTCAAACAGCTTCAGATAAGCCAAGTGGTGGGTGTTCTGGAGACATGTCAAAGTACAGAAACAGCCAGCACTAGACAGAATACAGAGTTGCTGTATAGAATCGCTCCACTATGCACTTGTACCTATTAGGGAGAGGCAGCAGGGTGTAGTGGTTAGAGCTGGGGTGGGCCTGGATTCTATTCCTGACTGCTAGTGACCTTGGGTAAATTGCTGCATGCCTCAATTTGCCCATCTATAAAACGGTGGATGAGAACCCCACAGCGTTGAGATCACCAAATGGACTTAGACATGAGCTATATTAATGCTGCAAAGGAATATTATGAGATTTGCATGTAAACACCACTTAGCTCAGTGGGAAATGTGTTGCATGAGCTGTGGCGTGCAAGCGGGAAGTTAAGTGTGCAAAAGAGCACGTGCAGAGAACTGCCACTTGCACTGATGCTGCAGATGCAATTCTGAACATAATTCTTCTTTTTTCTGTGCAGTTTTGCAGACCGGACCCCTCAACTGACCATTTTCCTGCACACCTCAGAAAAGGAGATCTATTTGGTATATCTCATTTTAAATCAGTATTTTCCAAAGCGTGGGGAACAAACTGAAGTTCTTGCCAAGGGTGCAGTATGGAGAGACCTCTATTGTTTTCCAGAGTCAGTTTTAATTTTAGTCAAAACATAATTAGTCTTATGGCTGTGAAAACAACCTTCAAAATGTGACACAAGTTTAACTGATGCAGCAATGTCTGCCTGAGTTTGCAGAGTGCCTGAAACAATAGCTTTCAATGGGTGCTATTAGATGCCAGAGATGCTATTTTAACTCCCATTTTGTTAATTATTTCATTGCTCATCAAAGCAGGTAAGAAAGGAGAGGAAGGATGATATTATGATGATCTACACCAATATTTCCCAAACTAGGGGCATGAAGGAGCACAGAAGATGTATACAAATTGAGAAATTTTGACCTTTTTTCAGAAGGACAAATTTGGTTTTATTTTCCTGAAGGGGGCTCAACTTTTAATAGTTTCAGAAATGCTGACTTAAATTATCGTGTTTCATAAGCTTATAAGTAGAAGTGGACAGGAAATGGTTTTCCCATCATGTCAATTTTTTCAAGGTATCAAAAAAGCTTCCTGTCCTGCATTAGGAAGGAATGTCAAAAATCTCAGAAAATTTCATGTACCAAAAATATGAAAAAGATTTTGTTTGGGGTCAATCAAAATGTTTTGTGTCAATAATTTCAAAACATTTTATTTTGATTGCAACCATTTTTTTCTTGGAGTCTAAATTTATTAAAATAGCTAAACTAAAATTCGCTTTGACTCAACAAACCCAGAATTTCTAGTTCAATAATGTCAAAACAGGATGTTTCTACAATTTTAAAACTTTCTTTCCAAAATTGTTGGAGGTGGGAGATTTGCGAAAACCAATCCCATTTTGTGAAGTTTCACAAATCAGTATTTTGGGGGTGAAAAAACAGTTTGTTGAAAAATTCCCAACCGGCTCTTCTCACAAGTGATCTTTTGAACAGGAACACCTGACTCAGAGGACATAAATCCTGCTGCTGTCTCAGACTCGTATGAACATAAGAAGGGCCATACTGAGTCAGGTCCATCTAAACCAGTATCCTGTATTCCGACAGTGGCCAATGCCAAGTGCTTCAGAGAGAATGAACAGAACAGGTAATCATCAAGTGATCCATCCTCTGTCACCCATTCCCAGCTTCTGGCAAACAGAGGCTAGGGTCACTCAGAGCATGGGGCTGCATCCCTAACTAGGGTGACCAGATGTCCCAATTTTATAGGGATGGTCCTGATTTTGGGGTCTCTTTCTTAAATAGGCTCCTATTACTCCCCACCCCCTGTCCCGATTTTTCACACTTGCTGCCTGGTCACCCTAACCCTGACCATGCTGGCTAATAGCCATTGCTGGACCTATTCTCCATGAATTTATATAGTTCTTTTTTGAACCCACATATACTTTTGGCCTTCACAACATCCTCTGGCAAGAAGTTTCACAGGTTGACTGTGTGTTGTGTGAAGTACTGTACTTCCTTTGGTTTGTTTTAAACCTGCTGGCTATTAATTTCATTGGGTGACCCTGGGGTTCTTGTGTTATGTGACAGAGTAAATAACACTTCCTTAGTCACTTTCTCCACACCAGTCAAGGTTTTATAGACCTCTGTTATATCCCCTCTTCATCGTCTCTTTTCCAAGCTGAAAAGTCCCAGACTTGTGCCTCTCAGTTTACCCTACCAAGGCTGTCTCTTGATCCTGCTGTCTCTCCCCTACCTGTGTCTTACAAGCACCATGATCCACTCATGGACATTCTCCTGCACTGGAAAGCTGAAAGGTCAGTGTAAGGGACTGCGGAAGATTTTGTCACGGTGGTTTAGCTGAGGCTGTTCGCCTTCTCAGGGACAGGCTACTAAAGGGTGTTTTGTGCTAGCAAATACTGTTTGCAGCTGGTTAGAACCGCCCAGCCTGGGAAGCCGGCGTGTTTAGAAAAGCCTGGCCCTTTGCCATTAAAGATAGTTTAGTTGTGGGAAAGCTCCCACATGCCTATGTATGAGTTGTTTTACATGCTATTAGCATAAAGTTATATTTAGTAGGACCTGTCTTGCTGCTTTGGACTCGTTCCCTGCTTTGAACTAGCAACGTGCTGAGTCCCCGTTGCGGGTGTGTTTTCTTTACCTTCATTAAAAGCCATATCACTCACTGTGTGTGTGTGTGTGTCTCGTCCCTGCAGAGCACTTAGGCATGCAACAGTCAGCAACATTGAAGTTAGACAAACTGGAAGCATGCCCATTTCCTGGGAGCTCCATACACTGAGCCCTGATCTACACTGGGCGGGGCTGGGACGGTCGGCGTATCTTGGGTCAACTTACCTGGCTGTGAGGACGGCAGCAAGTCGATTGCTGCCACTCCCCTATTGACTCCACTTCTGCCTCTTGCGAACTGGAGTTCCAGCGTCGATGGGGAGCGCGATCGGGGGATCGATTTTATCGTGTCTACATTAGACATGATAAATCGATCCCCGATAGATCGATCACTGCCAACCAGACCTGCCCTGAGACTCACTAGGGAGCTATATGATGACTGAGCAATAAGTGCCCCCTCTGCGTGGTGTTTCTCAATCTCTGGATCTTCCTCTTGTTTCCTGGCTGGATCTGTCCATTCTCACAATCAGTCTGGCCTGTTTCCATCCCTTCTGCCAACTCTCCCATTATTTACTGAATCTTCTCTGGGAGTGCAGCCTCCTCCCCGGGGATAATATTATTAATTTATTATTGTAATTCCTCTAGGGGCTCTAGTTATAGACCTGGACCCCAATGTGGGAAGCGCTGTACAATTTATAGGTGCCATCCTTCCTAGGGCAACATTCACCAGGGAGGAACTTCACCCCATGCAGAGAGGCCAGAACAACATCTAACCACCACTTGAGTCCCCCATAGACTTCAATTGGACTCAAGTCGTGCCTCACCCTTGGGCAGGCTCCCTGCACAAGGATGAATGTCACCTAGCAGATGGGCCATGGCAGTGCAGACTTTCCCTCAGCCCTTAACTGGAGGGAACACCTCTGGAGTGAAAGGGGTGTGCACCGACCAACCTCCAAGCATCAATTCAGGGCACTGCCACTGTCTCATGAGTTAATGCAATCCATTGCTATTGCTTTATTTTGAAGCCCATCGTTCATGCCTACTCTTTCCTCACCACGTACTAAGGAATTAAATAACTGTTCCCAATAAATCAAGGAGAGAGGAGAGGCCAGGGAAAGGGATCTTTTTCAATGGGTACATGACATTAATGTGGAGAAGGTGGGGGGAAGGGATAGCTCTAGTGGTTTGAGCATTGGCCTGCTAAACCCAGGGTTGTGAGTTCAATCCTTGAGGGGGCCATTTAGGGAACTGGGGTAAAAATCTGTCTGGGGACTGGTCCTGCTTTGAGCAGGGGGTTGGACTGGATGACCTCCTGAGGTCCCTTCTAACCTTGATATTCTATGAGAGATGGTAAGAAGCTATTAGAGAAGGCTCTCATCCCACCAGCTCTGTTGAGATGACAGAAGAGGTCAGAGCTGAGGGAGATAAAGAAAGAGACAACAATGTCAGGCATTCCCAACCCAGACTCTGAAATAAAGCCCTGATTCAGCAAAGCACTTAACCACATTGCTCAAGTCCCACAAAGTCTTATGCATGCACAGCTTAGAACTGAGATGGCACTCCCTTCACTTGTTGCCTAAACAGCATTTCAAGCCAGAATTGAAGGTCAAAAAAGAATCCTCTAGTAGATTTCAGCAGAGAAAAGTTGACCTACAAATAACTTTAATTATTACAGTTGATCAAGCAATTAATTCCTGCTCATTATTATTCCTCTGAAACAGGGACACAAAAGCACAGAAGAATTTCACCCACCTAGATCAGATCATTGGCACATCAAGTCTAGACTCCTGCCATGGCCTTCAGAGCTAGGCCAAAGACCCCTTACTCATCATGCACTGAGAATGAAATTTACCCTGTGTAAAGGGCCAGCACAAAAGCTACGGTGCTGAGGGGTTGCACTGGCTCACTGCATTCAGGTGAATTTCACCCCAAACTGGTTGTTTAGCAATGATGTCTGTAGAACAGAGGCATGTGAAATAGCCATTTGCTAGGGGTGTTGGTCACAATGGTCATGCACTTAATTCGAATAGTTTGGCCTTGAGTAACTGGGTGTGCCATGGAATTTTCCGCAAGTAATTGACACAACAAAGACATTCCAGTACAGATTAGCATGGAATTTAATTTAGCAAGGAGCTGGTAGAGAGATTGTCTGACTGGGCATTCCTGAGCCAGGTCCCTTTATTGACAGGGACAGGAATGCAGAGATAACATCTTTCCAAGAGGCCAGTGTGTCTAAGAAAGCGAAGAAGTAGCTTCCTATAAGCGTCCAAGGCCACCCATTCGGAATGCAGATGGCAAGCTGTGGTAATCTAGCCGTCCAGTCCCAGACCTGGACTTTAGTGTCCACCAGTCTGGTCCTGTCCCAAACCTGGACTTTTGCGTCCAAAGTTTGGGGGCTTACCTGAAACTCCCCCAAGCTCACTACCAGCTTGGATATTCTCGCTGCCACCAGATCGGATTAATATGTGGGCCTGACCCCTTTCCTCCTCTGGTCCCCAACCTCCCTTGGTGGGACACCCAGATTCCAATCCTTGGATGCTAAAAGCAGGGAAAATAACCCTTCCCCTCCTCTTCAGGCTTGCTTGCATTGTGTGGACCCAAGAAACCAGCTTTTTGCTTCCCTCAGGACAATGGAGATGCAATACCCACAGCTGGGCTCTGCCACCCCCCTTGCTCCAGGAACGAGGGAAAAACTGTAACCACCAGAGAACAGAGAGAATTCTTCGTCTTCTCTTTAGTTGCTCTTTCCCTGGACCCAAATAGGAAATAGCCCACAGCCTGGCTTTTCCCTTTGCCTCCCTAGGAAAGAACTTTCACAGGTTTAACAGAAAAATTAGTTAGAAAAGAAAGAAATATAAAACAATCATCTTGCCTTAAGATCAAATACAGGCTCTTGCTTATAAGAATATAAAGAAACGTCTGATTTAAAAGTAGCCAATTAAACCAGCACACAAATTACATACAGGTAAATCACCCCAAAGACCTCATAGCTGAATTACTTTGCTTTGTGTCGTGGTATTACAGATGTTGTGAGGTTTAGGCAGTGGTTATAAGAGACTTGTTTCCTCACTAGTAAGAAACAACAAGACCCCGAGTATACAAATTCCCGCCCCTGACTTTAAACAATCCAGTTCTCTGATTGGTCCTCTGGTCAGGTGTTCGGTTACCCTTTTCAGGTAAAAGAAACTTAACCCTTACCTACCTATCCATTTATGACACAAGCACAGCCAAGAGGGGCTTGGCTCTTGTTGGGTGGTGCTTCGGGAGTAAAGGCTTCACCTGCCCGGCTCCTCACAGCCCAGTTCTGAGGAGGACACAGAGGAAACTGGCTGAAATCCCCATCACCATGTAGCTGATTTGTATGCTGACCGCCCCATCCAGGTTGCACAAGTCAGAGTTACAGCAGAAGGTGGGGCGAGAGCTCCCGATTTCATCCACGTCGGACGGGATGCATTTCTGAGCACAAGACTTGACGACGGTTGAGTCGCCCACAAAGGGGTAAACTACAACATGTCAAAGCAAGAGAGAAGAAAAGGGTATTAAAGGGAGGATTAGGGGTGGGGGCAAGTTCCAGCCCTGCGGGGAGCACTGAACATCTATCCCATTAGATTCCAGCTCAATTCCAAAAAGCTTCAGGGGTTGGATCAGCTGGGAACTAAAACAAACAAACCTTTTGCTGGTCTCCTATGTAGAGAATGCCCTACATACATTCCTTGGAGTCTATCTCTGGTGTCCTTCCCACATGTCTCCCTCTGGCTCAGTGAACGCACAGGCAGTTCCACTGGGGCAGCCACAAGCTAAGCAGGGATACCTGGCTCATGCCCCTGGCTTTACACCTAAGCCTGGGTGCATTGTGTGTCATCTGTCTCCCTGCAGATACGACATCCCATCTCTAATTGCTACCAATCCTAGGTGCAGCAGGTATCCCTGAGCCCCATCTCCTCTCTCTGGAGAGGCGTCTCTTTACTCGGCAAAGCTCAACTATGGGCCAATGCAAGCCCCGTCCGGAGAGGTGCCAAGAATGCTCTGAAGTCACAGGATCCAGCTTAGGCTCCTAAGAGCCCAGTGATTCAGGCACCCACAAGGGAGGTGGGAGACATAGGCTCCAGTCCACCAGCTCCCATCACTCTTTATCCACAACAGGAGAGATTGACGCAGTCCTCATTGGGATGCCCCAGGGCTCAGAGCATCATCTGAGAGGTGGGAGACCTTTCTTCTCTGGTGGCAGAGAGGGGAATTGAACCTGGGTCACCCACATGCCAGGCAAGTGCTCTAACCACCTGATGCTTTGTGTGGCACAGAGCAGGCACCTAATCCATTCCTGCAAGAACCACACTACTTGCCTAAGCTGCAGTTGGTTCCCATTCGCAAATCACTAGCAGACAGAGGTGCCTCCCTGCCCCTATTGCCAGAAGGGTGGGACTTAGCAAACTCCCCTCTCATCAGCCTCTGCCATTGGCTAGAGGTGTGTCCCCACCTAGCGTACTGGCTTTTGTGAATCACAGTCTAAGGTGCCTGTCTCTCCCTATTCATTGTACAGGAGCCTAGGTCCCTAACTCAGGTTTCGTAGCTCCCAGGGCTGTTCCTGTGATTTGCCAGGGCACGAAAAGTTACGCGCTGTGATGCTGAGTGTGGCGATGCCTAAGTCCCTTTGCGGATCTGGACCTAAGTGACTCATCCAACGCGAGTCCAACTGAGTCAATGGCAGAGCCAAAACTTGGATCCACTGCTCCCAAGTACCCGTGTTGCAGCCTGGGTCCATCGCTAGCAATCACAGGGGAACTCTAATCCCTGGGGTTGGGGCTGGATGGACGTTCTTCCCTTCCCTACATTTGAGCACAGGCTTCTCCCTCTGGGAGTCTCTTCCTTACCTTCCTCTCGGGAGTACATTACTGTCTTGCACACAACGTCATCCGTGGAGCAGTTGCTGATGGTCACGCAGAGGGAGGCGCTCATCGGCTCCAGGCATGTGTAACACTGCAAGGCGTGGGCTGCAAAGAGGAACAAAACGGGGTTGCAAAATGGGGAGCAACAGGTGCTGTCTGCCCTTCCAGATCACCCCTGTTAGGGAAACCACTAGCGCCACTCCCCAGAGGTAGTTCTCAGAATGTGGTGCCGTAGGACCCGGCAGTTTCCTATGTGTCTTGTCTGATGTATGGAGGGGCATGCTGCAAAATCCACACGCCATGTCTTCGGTGTCACGCCAGGCTACTGTTAAACTGCCTCCAGGCATGCGGGTATCAGAGGTTAATCCAGTCCTTGGAGAGCATCATTTCGAAGAGATTTGTCTGTCGACTTTGTAACAATTAGCTAATCAGACCCGTCTCACACAGTTATCTGAGTGGCAGAAACCTCAGCCAGCTAACCAGATCCAGAATAATGGACAGGCTGAAGTGATTTACACAGAGATCATTCCACTGATGGGCCGGTCACTCCTGAGGCCTGATTGTGATTCAGATTTACACTAGAGTCCCCATGCTCGTCCCCTCTGTATCTCCAGAGCAGTTGCCAACTCTCGCGTGGTAAATAAGCACCCCAACTTTCACATTAAGCCAAAGATCAAGCTAATCCCATTTCAGAACAAGGCCAGAACAAGCCAATCCCTAAGAACCCCAACACTCTGTGCCTAGATCCCCCCGGCATGCAGTCTGGGACTGTGGGGGGGCCACCGTGCAGCCCTGACTCTCTCCCCCAGTTGCCCCTGCTTGCCAGGAGCCAACCAAAAAAAAAAAAAAGGACACTACAAGCCAAACAAGACAAAAACAAGCCCAATTTCTGTGTTTTTTTCACGGGTTTGGCATGTCTGTACTAGAGTGGTGTAAAGACACCTTATAAATGGCATAAAGGAGCCTTCATGTAAGTGAGAATCAGACTCTCAGCCTATAAGCTCTTTGGGTCAGGGGCTGGTTCTATTTTGCACTTTCTCCAGTGCTAAGCAGTGGTCAGCGCTGACCCACAGAAGCGTCCTTGGGGCAGGCAGCTAGGTAAGATCTCATTGTAGAGAGCTAGAAGAGGCCCATGGGATTTGCGTGGCCCAGGCTAGGACTATTCGGTGCTGAGATGTTTGTTCCACATCCAAAGTGGGTCTCACATTATTTTATAAAGTTAAACATTTAAACACAGGACAAATATTATACCAGAAGCAAGTCCTTCGACCAGGAGGAAACAACAGTGGAAAGCACTTGCTAGATAAACTTCCTCTAAGGAGAAGGGCCCTCTGAAAAGCAACCAACCAACCATGCCCCCAGCTTCTAACCTGAGGCTTTTATAAATGAGGGCAGAGCCCAAACAAGCTGCAGGGAAGCTAATTTCACCCCAGTTAGACCCCCCAAAAGATCCCTTAGAAAACTGGACCCAGCTGCTCCCTTTCTAATGTAGAGGTGGTCTCTCTGCAGTGCTTACTGTGGTCTGGCTGTTCTCTTTGACAATTAAATTATACAGCTCCCATATTTAGCAAAGCACTAAACTCAGCATTAGAGCAGTAGCTCTGCCAGTAGCCTTGATTTCTACCCTATTAGCTACCAGCAGAGTAAATGTGACAGGATTTTCCTTTCTCTGAGTCAGTAATGGGGAAGTATATAGGGATCTTAATAGCAATAAGATTTAGGGCCTGAGAGCGTGCACCGTACGTTTAAATTAATATCCTTTGGGTTAGCAAGATGTCATCAAATATTGCTGGCTAAGCTAATGACTAGTGTATTGTTATTGTTTTATTTGTAAAGGGGCCCTGCCTGGCCTGACACTCAGAGTGCTGTGCAGTTTACAGCATGGTTGGAAATGGAATGAAATAATCCTACGAAAATAGATACAGCCAAATAATGGGGCTTTATTGAAAAAGGGGGAAAGGTCCTCCAGAGACACCTACAGATTAAAACATCTGGAATCAGCTAAAGTGTGAGTTGTAAAGCCACTCCTCTCTCTGAACAGGAGAGATACTTAACCCTAACTGTTCATTGTCTATTAGAAAACACATACCAGTCAGGGATAGAGGCAACAAAATTCACTATTGAACACACAGCATCAAACTGGCATGAGCTTTGACCAGCTTTGCCCACCTTAACTTAGACAGTGATGGATCATCCATCACTTGTCTCTGTATTGGGTGCTTGGGCAGCAGGATGGGTGGCATCTTAGAAAATACCTGCAACATGTAGATTTTACTCACGTCAAGTAGACAAGGGCGGATACAGCTAGTTATTGCGGTGTTCTTCACATTAACACAAGGTGAGCTTGTGTTAAACAAATAAACGCCTTTCTTCTTAGCATATTATTCACCTAACAAAGCAAAGTCTGCTCCTAGCTACTACATGCTGCACCCTGCTCTGCTCAGCGTTCAGATCTCAGGCAGCTCTCTGCTGGATCATCATTCAGATCCGGCTGTGTTGTTCTATGAAGGGTGGCCATTTGAACACTCCAACCACATACAACACCCTTAGGTAACAATAGCAGCTGGTTCCCACAGTTATACCCCATTGACGTGTCATTTCTGTAAATGATGGGCCAAGATACTGTCATCACAGGTAAGCCCAGAGCTCACATTGACTTCAAGGGGAGACATCTGGTCACATCCTCAGGCAGAAATTGACACAGTTGCTATTTTCTTTAAAGAAGTGTGGCTTGATGGATGATCATCTGAGGATGATTTCTATATTAACTAGAACTGGGCAAATACTGCCAAAAATATTCATGAACATTCATTGGAATAAGCAACAAAGAGTCCAATGGCACCTTATAGACTAACAGGCGTATTGGAGCATAAGCTTTCATGGTGAATACCCACTTCTTTAGTGGTCTCGATGCCACTATATGGGACAGAACACCACACCCAGGAGGCTGCGGGTTACACATGCTTAAAGTATCTGCATGGAAACCTCCCATATTTGTTTGATGGATTGGCACAAGCACCCTGTAATCCTCCCAGACTGCACAGCTGTGCAGGTGAAGATGTGAACCTGTTCTTAAATACCACTCACAGTGCGGATGCCCCAAAGACATGTGAGGTGTCATGCACTACCGTGGGTAAAAACTGATTGAGACTTTTGACCTGCATTACAGTAGTAGTTTGATCTCTAACTCCATGCAAAAAAAAAAACCCCAACGAACCCCCAAAACAACACACACACACACGTGCACACACACACGCACACACACACACCCCCAGGAACTACTTGAAAAAGAGCTATGGAAGGAGTTTATATCTGCAGAACCCCTTCCTCAATTGACCTCAAATTTGGGTCACCAGCCCTACTTTTCACTTCCAGGAGGCACAGAAAATTTCAAGAAAATCCATGCAAGCATGCAGATTTTAGAGCACTGAGAAGCACTGTCTTTTAAACAGGAAGACGACCCTGGAGAGGAAGGGCTCCTCTGCACCTCCACCTGCAGCCCAGGCAGCTCTGAATGGTGTGAACTGGCCCTTTCCCTCTCAATGGGATGGTCTCTGCTGATCTCCCCAAGGAGATGATCCAATCTGCAACACTAGCTCTGAGCAGGGCCGGCTCCAGGCACCAGCTTACCAAGCAAGTGCTTGGGGCGGCCACTCCAGAGAGGGGCGGCACCTCCAGGTATTTGGCAGCAATTCGGTGGAGGGTCCCTCCCTCTCGCTGGAAGTGAAGGACCTCCGGCTGAATTGCCGCAGATCACAATCGCAGATTTTTTTTGGGGGGGGGGGTGCTTGGGGCAGCAAAACCCCTGGAGCCGGCCCTGGTTCTAAGACATGGGAACAGCTCCATTCCTCTTGGTGGCTGTTCTTTTCCCTCTCTTGAGTGCTTTAGGGCCAGCGATATGCATGAAGTATGCCTGTCCTCAGCTCCCCACCCAAAGGGTCAGGGCTCCCCTGAATCCTGGTTACATTGGGGGCCTCCCCAAAGGGCAAGCCCACCGCAAGCCAGGTCACCTGAGGAGGGCAGGGACAAAAGTCCAGTTCCTGTAGATGGGTACATGCCCCCCATCCTGGCACACACACAGAGGGCAGTGAGCGGGGCTCCGAGACCCCCAGCGGGGCAAAGTTCCCATATCCCGGCTCATATGAACAGGGGAGGGAGAGGGGTTCAGATGCCCCTAGAGGGGCGAGAGCTACCCACGTCTGGGCACACACATGGAAGAGGAGACTGTGAGGCTGACAGGTGCCCTCCCACCCCTATTCTCCCCCAGTTCCTCTGCCACTCACCCTCTTGTCCCCCTTCCCACTGTCCCAACCCATCACACCCTCCCTAACCCCCATGCCGCCCTCATCTGAGACCTCAACCTCTCTCCTCCCCTTCCACCCGTCGGCCCATTTAGCCACCTCTCATCATCCCCCTTCCCCTCACTGAGCAAGTCCCCAACCCCCTCTTCCTCCCAGGTCACCCCCACCCGCTAATACCCTCCTTCCCGGGGCATTCAGCAGATCTAGTATTTCCTTGCATGCCCTGGCAAACAGCAAGCATGGACGCGGAACTCGAGCAAGCAAGAAGCCAGAGATGAGGAGAGCCCAGGCCAGAGCGGAGGGGCGCGAAGACGAGGGGATGTAACAGATACGGGCAGAGGAGAGCAATGGGAGGACACACACACAAAGAGGGCCATTACTGGGGGACACAGAAAACTGGGTTCACAAATGGGAGACACTTTTGCCGAAGTGGGGATGGGGGTGCCAAGTGGAGGGGGCGAGCCAGAAAGGGGGAGGGAGAAATATGCTGTCAGTAGCAAGAGAAACAGGGGACCTTGTAGGGTGGCAGAAAGGGGGGGGGCTCAGCCCCACCCTGAGAAAGGACTGAGAAGGTTCATGTCCCCGGAGGGGCGGATAGAGATGAGAAAAACTCAATGGCTTCTCTGAAAGACGCAGGAGGGGAGGGAACTGGACTCCTCTCCTTCCCCTGAGCCCAGTGGGGGAGGGGGAAGGGGGTGAAGAGGAAGGCTTCTGGGACACAATATGGTGGCTCCTTTTAGTCTGGATAAGAACAGATGGCAATCTCCGGCCATCAGCAGTGTGGCCCCAGCCGCCTTATAGGTGCTACATGACTTTCCCTGACAGAAAGGAGTTCCCGCTCGAAGCATTCCCCCTCACTGAAGTCCTGAGGGTTTCATATCTCCCAGGCTGGGATCTGGGCCATAATGCCCCCGAACATTACACCAGTCGGGGCTTGTCCAGCCATCACCACAAAAAAGTGGCCATTTGACCTTGTCACAATGAAGCAGAGAAGACTAGATGCAGGCCGCGTTTGCAGTTCCTGGGTAGCTGGAAGCCCCCGAGGAGGGCAGAGAACAGGGACTGTCACACATTCAGTCACAATGTGGCTTGCATAAGGTTGTTTGTTTCCTACATGAGGGGGAATGAGGGGATCACTGTTCTGTGCCCCGTGGTAACCCAAGCATCATCTTGAGCTGGATGGAGATGGCAGCTAGCGAGGCAACCCTTAGAAGAACACGCTTGACCTGAACGGAAGTTAGATTGTGTCAACTCAAGTCCTTGTGCGGGCTCACATGGGACTTTTCCCCCACCCAGCTAGACACAACAGCAGTTTCTGCTTGGCCACCTGCTCTGACCGACAGGGACTGTGCTCTCATAACCCATCCCTGGTGGCACAGGCGACCCTGACAAGGAGGTGGCAAGAAGAACAGGCTGCCGACGCACCAGGGCATCCAATGATGTGCACTGGAATAATGTGAATCAAAGAGATATGCCAGCAGGCCATGTTGAAAACCACCGTAAGGCCTGGGTCCAGTTAGGGGGACATGGGGGAGCTGCCCCCGCAAATTGCAAGCCTCGGGCAGGTGCAGAATTCCTCCCCCCCCCCCCGCCAACTTGTATGGCCCCATTGGCCTGACTGAAGCTGCTCCCTTCCCAAATATAAAAGTCAAACTACCCCTATGCTGAGCTCTTTTGTTCTGGGGAACAGCCTCCAGATGGCAGTGGTGTGAGTCAGTCCCGCCGGGGGACCTTGACTGGGTGGCCGAGCCCATCCTTTCCATCTCTAAGTGCCCAAGTGTCTATGAATCACACGCGGTGCATGAAACAAGCCACTGGAGAAGACAGCTGAAGCAGAGTGTGTAAAGGAGGGTAGAGACTCCTGGGTTTGTGTCAGGTGAGAAGAACACCAGCCCGTGGGAACAAGGTAAAGCAACAGACTCTCTAAAGCATCAGGCCTCGTGGCAAAGGCAGAGCCAAGAGAGGATGAAAGAAATCACAAAGCCAAGTAATATCTATCAGTGGAGAGACTTCCATTGATAGCTGCTAAAAGAATAGATCTTGGGTTAGGGATCCCAACCTGAAACTTACTATTTTTATAAGCGATGCTCTGAAACATCTGGGCAGGCTGCAAAGACCACTTCTGTCACATCAGGCCACCACCCATGACTTGACTTCTAGGTTCACACAGGGATAGATCTTTCTGCAGTTGAAGTCAATGACATTTTGTCACAGATGTCCCTTCATTCACCCTTCCCACCCCACCACAAAATCAGGGCTTGGTTAATAACTTACCTAGCTCCATGCACACAATGGCAGCCAGCAGAACAGACAGAAGCCCCTTCATCATGAGCAGCTCCTTGCAGCCTGGAGCTCTTCGCAGGTAGCTTTACCAATGCACCCTCTGGGTGAGTTTTTCTTTTTACTGATTCTGACCATTTCTCTCTCCCCCCTCTCCTCTCCCAGAAATTCAGCTGTACTGGAAAAGCAAGTCTGAGTCATAAAAGGTTTAAATCTCCAATTACAGAGCCCCACCTCCTGCTTTGTTGTACATCTTTTTTTTAGATTTTTCATGCTGCTTGGGAAAGACAATAAGGGGTTGAATAGCAGAAAATAGCTAAGCTAATTATGTCCACCTTCTTTGTAACAAGATATGATCCCCATTTATCCCCTGGTTCTTCACAACAAAGTGAGTGTTATCTAATCCCAGGTATCTCCAACTTCCTCTGGGCCTTGTTGACATTACTTCTTTTCTTTAGCAATTAGTGTCACCTGAGCAGTTTCTGTAATGACAGATGGGACTTTTAAGAGGCAGTGGCAGCAGCTGTGGGCCACAAGGGGTTAAATCTCAAGAGATTTCCCTCCCCACTTTTTGCCCTTGAGAAGTGGCAGACCATGTGAGACCAGCAAGGGGCATGGGGGCCATGGTAATAGCTGGTTAAATTTGAACCCTTTTCCATGTTGAGCTTCCAAAATACACGCAAAGGGCCTCTGTGCAGATGCTAATTTGTGCTCACAAAAATCGGTGCCTAGAATTCTGCAACTAATTGCAGCTGCAGATTTCAGCTCTTGGGCATCTGGCTGGGGTGTGATGGCAAAATTTGCATCCAGGGAATTGGAGACTGGAGTGAGAGACTCATTTAAAAATGAGGACCCCAAAATCTCCTTTGATCTGGAGGGGTGGGAGGAGAGAATGGGCGTCCATCCAACATAAAGGTTGTATCTTGATTCTCTGCCCAGAGTCACAGATTGCTAATAATTCCCAAAACAGGACTTGAACTCAGAAACTCAATGCCTTAAGCCCCAAAGAGGCTGGATGTAGCTGAAATGAGGAGGATTGAACTTCAATTTTTTTTGCAAACCACAGCTGACTCCTCATCCTTCAACAGAAACTTTGAGAACCCAACCGTCAACTCACACTGGGTCTGATACAAGAGATGAGGCTGTGAAATGCCTTTAGTATAAGGTACAAATAATATTCATATTACTAACATAAAATCATCTGGTATCTCATGCTAGTGCAGAATTCAGAGGCCTACAGGTAACGGGAGTATCTATCCCTGAGCATATTCAACCAGTGCCCCATGATCTGTGCTGGCTACCTTTGGGTTTCCAGGGGCAGTTTAAAGCCTTGAGTTATACTTAGGAAACTTAATTGAGAGACTACCACTGTCCCCTGTCTTCTCAGCTAGTTCTGCCTTTTGTATGTCTATCTTGTGCCTTCTTTGTATGTCCTGTATCATGCTGAGTGCAATGTTGGTGCTTAATACATTCTGTCTGGAAGGCGGGGTGCTCCTGTTCTGAATGTGTTCTTCTTACAGGTTTGCAACCACTGGGTAACAGGTCCTGTTGTGTAGCTCTGCCAGATAACTTTGCAGCTGGAACCTTCGTTAGCCAGTCTGATTCCGATTCCCGTGGCGTGCATTTTATAAATAGAAAATAATAGCTGAGCTGAAAGGAGACAATCCCACCCAAAGATTATTAAATTCTCATTCCTTGGGTTGTCACCAGGACTCTGAGATGGAATTATTTCCGGGGATTCACTGACGGCCATTTGTTGTCGTTGTTTAAAATTATATGGACCTAGTGTTTAACACAATAAAACATTCATCAGAGTAACTGCTATGCTAGAAACCTGGGTTAGGATAGTTTTAGTTACTAGCCTAGTGAAAGGATCAGGACTTCAATCATTCTCAGAATAACTACCAGATCCTCAGCTAGTGTAAACTGACATAGAATCATAGATAGAATATTAGGGTTGGAAGAGACCTCAGGAGGTCATCTAGTCCAATCCCCTGCTCAAAGCAGGACCAACCCCAACTAAATCATCCCAGCCAGGGCTTTGTCAAGCCTGACCTTAAAAAACCTCTAAGGATGGAGATTCCACCACCTCCCTAGGTAACTCATTCTAGTACTTCACTACCCTCCTAGTGAAAAAGTGTTTCCTAATATCCAACCTAGAACTTCCTCACTGCAACTTGAGACCATTGCTTCTTGTTCTGACATATCTCTACTCAGGCTCCTTAGCTTTAACTGAAGTTGTGTAAACTACAACTCCCACCATGCTTATGAAAGAAATTTTGGAATGATCTACAGTAAATTCTTGGCTACTGTTCTCCTGTGAATTCAGTGGACTGTAATATTTTGATAACATTTTGATTAAATTGGTTATGAATGTCCAGTAATTGTCTCCATCTCGAGACTATCTAATGAAGAAGACTGTGGTGTACCCGACCTCACTATGTACAATATCCCTGCTCCAGGATGTCTCAGATTTCCCATTTGCCAAGCTGAGAACTTCACAAACTTTATAGCAAAGTGGAAATGTACTGACTGCATCTGTTTTATTATTCAGAAAAGAGAGAATTGGAAGCACTGTTTGACTGGGTTTCTGGTATTAAATTGCCCAGAACAGTATGTGCTATATGGGTGGATTCATTTGTATGCCTGACATTTGATCTCATTTAAGCAGGTTTTTGCATGGAAGAAGTTTAATGACTTTGACACTTTGAGGAACATGCCTCCTCTTTTTGTTGAGATCACATCCTATTTGTTTTGTGGTTTCATCGCCTCTCATCTGTGTCTAATAGGAAGGGGGTTTTGAACCAGAGGAATGTTAAGAGAATCAGTCACACAGACCTTTTTCAACTCTGCAAAAATGTAAGTCACACTCTATGGTAACTGAAACGGTTTCCCCTCTTCCACCCAATCTATACCATGGTTATGCAATACTGGCAAATCACAAGTAAACTTTCTGTCATGGAAAGATACGTCTCTGACATTATTCTGAACACATCACCTCTTATGTAGAGATCACACTCTAGTTGTGTTCTGCTTTCATTGACTGATAAGAAAGCAAAAAAAAAAATCCACAAATCAAGCCAACGTCTGGCAGAGTAAAAGGTGAGCTGCCAAAATGTGTTTGGGAAAAGACATTTGTTAAGGTAAAACACTTAATGCAAATTAGTGCAACCAAAACTGGATTTTGGAGGAATTTCATGCCATAAAAAGATGATGGGTCAGATTCTCAATCTGGGGCCCATGGGAAGACCCAGCTTCTGGCCATAACAGGCCAACTGAGAATTCCTGCTAGTGAAAGGAGTTCTCATCTGGGGTAGCCAACTTCTGTGCCAACTGAACCCCAACTTTGAGATCTGGCTCCAAGGGTCCTCTAGCTCAGGCTTTGTTCTGGCACAGAGCAGCCCCCAGAATCAGGGTGCTGTAACAGAATCTCTGACACCCCATCTCCTGCACTGAGCAGATCTAGTAGACAATTTAGCCTCATATTAGAGCTACATTTCCATAGCACTGATGACGCAGGAGGCACTGTGCAATCAAACTCCAGGAACAAAGCCCTGTCCTTATTCACGGTTTACCCAGGCAAGTGCATGCATATTGAGGGCGGTGCCTGCATCACTCTTGATCCCCTGGCTCTGGTGTTCATGGCACAGTGATGCCTGAGGCCTCGTGTTACTAAAACGTCACTGCTCTTTCAAAAGCAAGTGTTCATAGTTTGTAACAGGAGATACTGGGGGAGTTGTTCTGTCTCAGTCTTGCCATCTCTTCTCAGCAACATCTCACTGGCGCACTGCTTATGTCCAACTTCCATCAGCCAAAAGCACTCAGACATCACAAAGACAGGCTTCCTGAATAGACTAGAAAATGACGTGATAGTCAGAGGTTCCGGGAACCAGCTGCTCCCATCGACTTCAGCTGGAATTGTGGGTCCTCGGCACCTTTGAAAACAATGTTGCCAATTGCAAGGTTTTTATCCTGAGTCCCATGATATTTGATGTGTTTGTTAAAGTCCCAGCTGCTGGAGTCATGTTATTGCATTAGAATCTCAGCTTGCTTGCTTTCTCTCTTTTTTTTAAAGAAAGTTTCTGCCTCTTGTGTCAGCATAAAGAAAAGCTTCAAACAGTGACTCAGGTGCTCCTAAAGGCTCAAGCTCCAGGAAGCAAATATCCACAAATGCATTTTTAAAAAATCTCTTGATTTTTATGCCAATTTCATGATTTTTGAATCCTTCAAATCAGCATTTTTCTGCAAATCAGGGCTCTGAGGGTTTTGAGTTAGGCACCTAAAGTTTGTGACCATTTAAAAAAATGTGAGCTTAATCTCCCAGTCACCCTTTTTTAATGGTCTTTGAGCTATTCACGGTGGATTCTTCCCCTATGTAAGAGAAACAGCCACCACAGCTCTTCATCTTTATTACAGTGACTCCAATAGCACTCTCATTTTCAAATCTGATTGTATTTCATTAATGATAGCCTAGAAACCCCTGTACCATGGATGTTTCTTTGGATGTCTTATTTCTGTATTGCTTCGCATCTCTGTGCTGGGATTGTTTAGTCTGCAGAAGAGAAGAATGAAGGGGGATTTGATAGCTGCTTTCAACTACCTGAAAGGGGGTTCCAAAGAGGATGGATCTAGACTGTTCTCATTGGTATCTGATGACATAACAAGTATTAATGGTCTCAAGTTGCAGTGGGGGAGGTTTATGTTGGATATTAGGAAAAACTTTTTCACTCAGAGGGTGGTGAAGTACTGGAATGGGTTACCTAGGGAGGTGGTGGAATCTCCTTCCTTAGAGGTATTTTAAGATCAGGCTTGACGAAGCTCTGGCTGGGATGATTTAGTTGGGGTTGGTCCTGCTTTGAGCAGGGGGTTGGACTAGATGACCTCCTGAGGTCCCTTCCAACCCTGATATTCTATAATACCATGTTGACCTCTTGGGAAAGGAATTTTCATTTTATTTTATTTTCCATTTTGAAGCAACCCTTATTTTCAATTCTTTTATTTTGTTATAAAATATAATATAAAATGGAGGGGGAATATAGGTCAAAATCTGAACAAAACATTTCAGTTTCATTGATACAAAATGTTTTGATCAATCTGAATTTTTTTAAAAAAAATTTCATTTCACGAGAAATTTCAAAAGTTTTTGGTTTTGTTCCATTCTGAAATGGAAGAAATGTCAAAATAGCAAAATTCTTCTCAAAACAAAAAAATCCAGGTTCCTCGCTACTCTATTCCCAGGTCCTTAAAAAAGAGCCGAAGAAAGCCCTAATTCCTCTATGCTCACTAAAGGGAGCTAGGACTTTTTTTTAATGAATTCAGGTTCATTAATTATCAACTGCCTTCCTTCGCATCCTGGGTCATCTCATCTTGCTCAGCTGGCACACATGTAGCCTGATTTAAAGGACAGAATTTTGTCTGGATCCAGTTTATTCTGGGGGTTCCCAATTGCTCCCCATCTCCACCCTGCTCTGCATTCTGGTGAACGTCCTGCTGAATGTTGCTCCCAGTGGAGCTGGCTAAGGCCTAGACTACATGGGGAATGTGTCTGGGTCTGGCCCCCAGCCTAAGTCTGGCTATAATGCTCTAAGATAGCTAGCTTCTAGCTGACCAGGCGAGTGGTACAGCTTCCAGAACGTTCCTAGCTAACTGAGCAAATGGTACGACCCAGTTGCTGGAACATTCCTACCTGTTTAGGTGAGTGGTACAGCCCAACTGCCTCCAGCTTCTGGAACATGCGAGCTGGCTGCAGGGCAAGAGACTATATATGGAGGGTTAATACGTGTCCATCACAGAGTTACAGAAGGGAAAAAAGTGTGGGCACACCAGGGCAAAAATCTCCCCAGCAACACAATGAGTGTTTTGTTAAAATAAAGAAAAAGTGCGTGTTCTAAAAGGATGTGATTTCACTGACCCCTCAATGCACAAGTTAATATTTAAGAAACCTTTATTAATTTTAAAAGTGGAAAGAGCAGAGCAACCTGCTGCTTTAGCTCTTTCTTTCAACACAACCTTAACTACTGCATAGCTACCATCACCCTCCATTAGATCCCTTGCTAGCATTCTCTTTTGGCTTCTTATTTAGTGTTCACATATGGTATTTTAAATCATTTCTTAAAATAAAATAAAAATAGTTGGGGATATACCTATCTCCAAGAACTGAAAGGGACCTTGGAAAGTCATTGAGCCTAGCCCCCTGCCTTTACTGGCAGGACTAAGCACTGATTTTTGCTCCCAATTTCTAAGTGGCTCCCTCAAAGAATTGAACTCATAACCCTGGGTTTAAGGAAGCTAACGCTCAAACCACTGAGCTATCCCTGTCCCCATTGCTGACCTTCTAAAATAAGGAAATTTCAGAATAGAAAACATTAAGCTGGCTTTAATGTTGAGAGAACAGATCAGTAACATAGTTACAAGGATGCTGTAATTATCTCTAAAGCAAGCCTTGCAAAGCCAGGAAATTCACAGTTAAGGTTACACTTAAAAGAAATCCACACGCATCAAGGCATGAGATTGCACAGAAAGGAACAAACAATGTTAACTCAGCCCTGTAGGGGCACCACTAGGAGAAAACAATGCTCATATCTTTACATTCAGTTTAATACACTTGGGACTACAAACACTATTATTAACTAATTATTCTTAATATTTGTATTATCCTAGCACCTCAGAGCCACAGGCATGGACCAGGCCCCCATTGTGCTAGGCATTCAAAAAACATGCGTTAATCAGATTTATGTGATGGCCACTGTCTTGACCAAACACCAGGGACTGAATCAGGGACTTCCAGAGCTAAAACATGAGCTGTTACATCTGGTGCGGTGATGTAGTTGGGTGCTGTAACAAATTCATCCTCTGCAGATCAGACACAGTAGTGGATTCAAAATGTGCACAGGCCAGCTGAGTGCCTAAGTCTCCAATCCCAAGGACATGAGAGAAAACCCTCTGGTTCCACTGAGCAACATGGAGTTCCACCCAGTGACCAAGGCAGGAAAGGTGGTAGAGAAGCAACTTAGTGATGAGATCCAAGATGACACTTGGTAGAAAACGCCCAGTGTTAATTCTAGTGGGATGCATTGCAAAGAGGAGGTGTTGTCTCTCCCTGGGTGGGTTCAGCAAGGAAACCCCCTCTCTGCCCAGCACTTCACACTCCAGTCCTGACAAAGGTGATGACAAAGTCGGCAAAGATGCTGATTACCAATACTGGGTAGCCAATTCTCATGTCGACCACCCCATTGCACAAATCTTCCTGGCAGCAGAGAAAAGAAGATTGGTGTGTGGCAACATTTGTAATCGTTGTAGAGAGTGGGCATGATGGGGAACGTTTCTTCTCCAGGAGAAGGCAGGAGTGGAGCTGTCTAAACAAGGAAAGGAAAGGAGCATGGGGGAATCAGCATTTAAAAGTTCCCAAATGACTCCTTAAAGACTGTGTTCATTAGTGTTGACTTTATTCTAAATTCCATTGGGATCATAATGCCATGGAATCATCCATTTATCCCAAGGAATGTATCCATTTGTTTCTAGTTAAATAGCACCCTGAGACACCTCAGATTTGACAACTCCTGGGGAGGAGGAGGAGGAATTGCCCACAACTATCTGTTGAGATCTCTCAGAGGGAAAAAAATAAAGCTGCTGAGGAGGAATTCTTCCCATTCCTGTCAGGGTCTGCCGGTGAGCCCAACACTTTGTGATAAATGGCACCAGCTGATCTTCATCCATCACCAGGAGAACATCATTGACCAATACAGTGTCTGTGCCATAACTAGATCTAAACCCAGAGTGAGAAGGGCCGAGGAGATATAAGGCGTCTGGAGCTGTCTTACCACAATCTTCTCCACAGACTTACCTGAGAAGGGAACATGTCAATATGTTGAGTGATGGCCCCTTGAGCAAAGGCTGCACTAATGCTTCCTTCGAAACACTAGGAAGCCTGTCCTCACTGAGAGAGACATTGACAATGTCTACAACCAAGGACTCAATACTTCTCCACTGGCCTTCACCAACCAGGAAAGACATGAGCATAGGTTGTGGGATGAAGTTCTCTCACGCCTCCAATACCTCAGGGAACATCAACAGATGGATCTCTAACAGAGACAATGAGGTCCTTGTTCCCCCAGGATCTTGCTCTGCCACCAGTTCATGCCTATTCTAATCAGTTTTGCCAACAAAATAACAAGAAATTTTCTCAAAATGGCATGCCTGGCTCCCAGTGGAAAGGAGAGCAGCCCTATGGCTGGTCTAACTTACACTCTATTTTCCATTGGTTCTGGGAAGTAGAAAATAGCCATAGTGCAGGACACTCCTGGCATGACCCCCCTCCCATGTCCTACCCTGGGGAATAGGAGCAGGACAGCTTAGGACTCTTACACCAGCTGGGGCACCCAGCACGTGGGGTATTCTCAGTGGAATCATTTCTGCTCACTTACTTGTCTCCCTCCCCTTAATCAGCTACTCCCTAAGCAAGGCTCTGATCTTGCCATTGGATCATGGGCTTAGAGATCTGCCTGTGCTGATCCACTCCAGAATATGGCCCTAAGCACTAGCAATACTGGGACTTACTTGTAATAAATGTTGTGCAGTAATGATCAGCTGTTGAGCAATTGATGGGATTCGTGCAGGTGTTTGCAGTTGTGGTGTTGCACACGTGGCAATTGAGCGAGTAAGCTGTGAAAAGAAGATGACACAGCATATCCAACAGCTATCAAAACAGTTTCTTTTATTTGATTGGGAAATCAGCCTTATTCTACCAGTGAAATGTCATGAATACTTGCTTGGTGTCAACCAGAATTGTGCAACAGGCAGCAGGAATGTCACAGCTGAGGATCAGACCCACTACTATTCAGACACAACACATTGCTGGGCCAGATCCTCAGCAGATGTAAATCGGTGTATGTCCATCCAGGGAGCCAAATCTATTTAAACCCAAGAACTTAAGTGAGACTGGGCAGTGCTGGCCCTCTGCACAGGGATGAGTTTCACCCATGGAAAATGAAGAAACTGGTAACGTTACTGAGATGTGCAGAAAAGAAGGAAAGCAAAGCAAATACAGAAGCAAATAGGAATAATAACTGGAAAAGGGCAGACAACTGGGGAGAGTTCTGAAAAGAGCTACAAGAATTGGAGATCTGAAAACCTTGCCTTTGTAGGAGACACTTAAGACAGTGGATGATCTATTTAGTTTATTGTGTTGTTTAGATGTTGCTTGTAATTATTAGAACGGGGAGCACTGGCTGTTGGGAGCCTGAAAGGACAGGAAATAAGAAGGAGTGGGGAAGAGTTGAGGAGGCTGAGTGAGAGTTACAGAGGGTGCAGCACCAGCTTGGTAAAGGTGTTTCCACTGTAAATAAAGTCTCGTTGAAGCTTGTTAGTACCTTGCCTGTTTGATGCAACATTTATGCAAGAGAATGCTAACAGAGGCTTGATCAGAGGCTCTGATCCTACATGGGAAAGAGATTTCTGAGAGGAGACAGTTCTTTAAACTGACAAAAAAAGGATAAAGTGTTCCAATGGATGGAAACCGAATCTAGACTAGAACTTGACTAGAAACAAGGCACTATTTTTTAGCAGGGAGGGTAATCAGCCTTTGAAATCGATTTCCTAGGGACATGGTGGATTCTCCATCACTTGCAGTCTTTAAATCAAGGCTAGACCTCTTTCTAAAGGTCTGCTCTAGCTCAGACAGAAGCTATAAAAGTAATACAGAAATTACTAGGGATAATGATTCTGATCACATTTGTGAAGTGCTTTGTGCACTACTAATGAGCAGTGCTAGATAAGAGGCAGACGGTGGTGTCATTATTATTTCTGGGTCCAAGTTCTTCATCCTCTTTATACAACAAGTCAGATCAGATTATCATAACAGTCCTTTTTGACCTTAAAATCCAAGAAAATCTTTCATTCCCACTGATTTTTCAGATACTTTAATGGGCAAGGAAGAAAAGAAACCAGTGGGGTCTTTACAAAGAACATCAGCATTTATAGCTGGGGATAAAGAATGAGCCTGCACAAGGTGGAGTGAACACAGACTGCACAAAGAACAGCAAGATCTGCAGAAATCATTTATCTCAGGACAGAAGAGGAGCTGGCAGAATGTGCAAATAATGAGAAACTATCCCATAGGGTTCAATGTTCCTTTCTCTCCCCATCCTAGCTTCTGTAAACTCTTCCTTTGGGGAAGGAAGTCTGTTGTACTCAAAGTACTATATGGGATCTTTTCAGGGGGATTAAGGCAAAACGCCACATTTATTAGTAATACAGATATTAATTAATACTCTATCATATGCATATGATATATTACAGTCATGCATTCACACACACACACACAGACACAAACACACTCCGTCTTGCTGTTGTTACCAACTAGTTGCTCCCCTTAACTGCACTGGCCAGGTGAGTTAGATGGGGGAGGGGTGGAGCCGGGCTTCTGCCGATCCGGATCGATGCTCCGATGGTGACAAGACGAGACCCAGGGTCCTTCTGCAAGACACCTTGTATTTATAGCAGCTTCCCTCTTATGCAAATCCAGACCAGATTCAAAATCTGGGTCTGTGTCCGTTGGTCTGTGCTTTGTGCTGCTTTTTTTTCTGGGTGTTGTCCCAATGCTGCTCAAAGAGGGCGTTTTCTAAAGAAGGTGCTTGCTTCTAATCCCTGAGGTCGTCAATATGTCTGCTTTTCTTTATTGGGCCCACTTGACAAGTTGTATTGTCCTTTGCTCTGGCTTCCATTCCCTCTTTAACTGTTGTAGCTGTCTGGAGGTGGGTGTCTTCCAAGCCTCACTCATTCACACCTCATTCAGTCAATGGGGCAATTGATTACAGAGAGGGGGGGGGGGGAGATCTTATTCTACTTCTAGCAAAAAGGCACATGTTTCTTTCACTTTAACTATACTATCCTTAGGGGCTATAACATTTGATACAAAGTTTTCTACCAATTTTCTAATACAAAGTTGTATGAGAGAGGCACAATGCCAAGTCATATGAAATACAAAATCAAACAGTGAACAGAAGTTACAATGCAGGCAAGTGTAGTGAATGGTGAACAGAAGTTACATTAATAAAGTGAACAATTAAAAACAATTTCATTTATCAGTTCTACAAGTCCACTGAAGCCAATAGAGAGTCTTTCCGCTGACTTCACTGGGCTTTGGATCAAGCCCATAACTGTAAGCAATGGAAAGCATTATCATCAATGGAAGTCTCCCCTCTCTCTGCCCGCAGGACCCCGGCCAGCAAAATGATTAGAAAAGCCTTCATCTCCTTGGGATCCTCTCAGCTTGCAGAGAAAAGGACAGCTTCTCCGGTGGGGACGACTGATTGCCTTGGCAAACCAGGACAGCAGTTTTAAAGGCTTGGTCGCAGGTAGGAGTAACAATAGGTAAGTCAATAAGGTGTGGAGCATCCATATGTACCTACCTTATAAAGCAAGTCTTTTATTTACCTTTCCATTTACAATTTTTGTCTTGCCTTATTCGCCTTTGTTGTAAGCAGAGAAAACAGGAGAGGGGATTTTACATCCTTTTTCATTACATTTCCTTTTAGCGAGGGCTCCGTTATAACTCTGAGATGTCTGCAATTCAGTATATTGATCTGTAAACCCCTTTCAGCTGCGGATCAATCCATGAACACCCCACCCCACCCAATTCAAACTTCTCTTCCCTCCTCAACCCAACTGCTGTGACCCCTTCCTTACCTAATGCTATCATCCTCAGTCCAGTATCTGTATCGGTTTGTCTTCTTGTTCCCTCTTACTCTCTGTAGGACATAGAAGAGAATCCTATCTTCTCCCTTCCTGTTAGCATAGATCTGTGAGATGTGTGAGCTAAGTGTCTTGTGTGATAGGTGGTTATTAGCAGGCCCCTGAATATTTTCAGGTGCACTTGGACTTTGTTAGGTTCATATCAGGGTCACCACTTCTAATGCAGGCCATGCCAGTAGTGATGAGGGCCCTTCACCATCTGAGTTCTGAGTTCTGTCCTACATAAAATGAGTTTGGCAGGGCTCCGTTCTGTTCCTAGATCACAGGTGTCCGCAACACAGAAACAGCTGCCAACTTTGACACTTGCTGGCCTCCTTGTTAAGAGTCAGCAGGAGACCAAAGGCTGACTAATGATTGTCTGTGGAGACCATCTCCACGTCACTGCTGCTCCCTGCAGGTCAGGGTTGGGGCAGTATGGGAGACGTTGGCATTGTGCTGCGTCAGCTATACCTGTTCTATGGCTAAATAGAAGTCTTCAGTGCTATCAATCAGGCAGCTTCCTCTATCTGCAAAGAGCAAAAAGCGACTCTCCTTACACACATCCCCCTTGTCTGTTAACCTTTTCCAAGGTTCTGCCGAATCTGTTCGCTCACAGTCCATATCTTACTGCACATTCTGCATGCCAGGTTTGTAGTGGGAAACATTGCTCCCAAATATCAGTTTGGAAATTTAAATGAGTTTGCTTTGACTCTATTATGTTTTCCTTTTCTAAGAGCCAACACAGCTCTGATAGTCTGGATTGACTTTTGTTTACAATTTACAAAAACAGACAAAGCAAAAACAAAAGGAAATCTTCATATGAGAGAAAGAGAGAGAGAGCACAGTGTATGCAACTCCTTCTGTAACAGCCATCCTGAACTGACAAACAGCACTGCTTCTAGTGGGAAGAGAAGAAGACACAATCCATTTGAAGGTGCTGTACATGTGAGATGTTATCTGATTAAAATATGACCATGTAGACCATTGTTACTACCACTGTTATATAATTGCAACAAATCTTATACATAGTGTGCCCCGTAAGGTGTCAATGGAAAGGTTATGATTTGCTGAATATGATTATCCTATTTGTACGCATATATCCTTTTTGTATCTGAAGTTATGAATATTGACTATGTACTTGTATTTCAAATGTATTTGCTCCTATGGTAGCACCCACAGGGTTATTTGCATCCTGTCTTGCCAGCACATTGTGAATGGAGTATTCAAGTTGATGGCTCCTCAATGAACACAATGGACCATGGAAGAAGCCTATCTACACCTGATGGACTTTCCTGTGAACGTTCTAACTAGAGTATGGGTAATATCCTCTGCTATGACTCAGCAAAGTGTGCAAGGGCATGTGAGTAAAATCATGTGACCCTACACTCCATCTTGTTACATGTATTTTTCTACAAACTGGGCTGAGGGCTTTGTTTGGACCAATGAGTTTCCCTCCACATGGCAGAAGCTAGGAAAGGCACTGGAAACATCTCCATTTTGCCTCTTTCCCACTCTAACCTCTGGACTATGGTCTTACACTAATGGGAGCATTCTAACCAAGGCACTGAGAACCTTCCAAATTATTTGGAAGCAACCAGAGATTTAACAAGCCAGCAGTTTATGCCATCACTGCTACAAGCCTAATCCAAGAACTTTGCAATTATTGTATGTATTTGATTCCTTTAACCAATTTTAACTCTCACCTTTTTCTTTCTTTCTTTAATAAACCTTTAGATATTAGATACTAAAGGACTGGCAACAGCATGATTATTGGGTAAGAGCTGAGATATATATTGACCTGGGTATGTGGCTGGTCCTTTGGGATCAGAAGAACCCTTTGGTTGATGAAATTGGTTTTCAGTAACCACTCATCGTTAAGTCTAGTGTCTGGGTGCTGAATCCAGGACTGGAATAATCTCAGGAAGCTGCATTTCTGACTTCTTGTTAGCCAGTGTGGTGAGACAGAAGTTTACTTTTGTAGCTGGTTAGACATATCTATAGAGAAATAAATTCACCAGTACTGGAGTGTGTTCAAGGTTTCTTCCCCACTTTGAACTTTAGGAGTACAAAAGTGGGAATTCTGCATGGAAAAACCTTTCTAAAGCTTAATTACTAGCTTGATCTTGGTAACGCTTGCCACCAGCCAGAATTTAGTTGTCTGGCACACTTTCTTGTTCCCCCAAAACCTTCCCTGGGGAACACAGAATCCAAACCCCTTGCGATCTCTAAAACAAGGCGAAATTAACCATCTTCCCATCCTTATCCCCCAGACTTTCCCCTCCCTGGCGTTGCACTTGAGAGGCTTCACACAGATCCAAAACTCCTTGGATCTTAAAACAAGGAGGAAGTAACCATCCTCCCTCTCTTTCCCCCCCAATCCCTGGTGAGTTCAGACCCAATCCCTCTTGGATCTTAAAAACAAGAAAAATCAACCAGGTTTCTTAAAAGAAAAGCTTTTTAATAAAGAAAGAAAAAATATTAAAAATTAGCTCCTGTAAAATCAGGATGGAAAATGCTACAGCGGTTACTCAGATTTCATATAGACCAGAGGACCACCCCCTATCTCTTAGATTCAAAGTTTACAGCAAACCGGAGGTAAAAATCCTATCCAGCAAAAAGAAACATTCAAGTGAGAAACAAACATAAGACTATGCCACCTTGCTGGCTATTACTTACAATTTGACACCATGAAAGACTGATTCAGAAAGATTTTGGAGAGCCTGGATTGTGTCGTCTGGTCCCTCTCAGTCCCAAGAGCGAACAACGAACAAAACAGAAAGCACAAACAAAGACTTCCCTCCACCAAGATTTGAAAGTATCTTGCCCCCTATTGGTCCTCTGGTCAGGTGTCAGCCAGGTTCACTGAGCTTCTTAACCGTTTACAGGTAAAAGAGACATTAACCCTTAACTATATGGTTATGACAGGGTGTGTCTGCCCTATTTCGCAGCAGCTTGTTCTGAATTTGGTGTTCTCAGTTGTGACAACATGCAAAATAGAATCCCAACACCTCCGCTGTGTTTATGTGGCTATGTGCACCATAACCTGTGTTCATACCCTAGATATATTCAGGCAAAACAATATATTAGTACAATGTTCATGAAAACAGTCAGTTTTAATGGCGTATTGAAGAATGTTTGCTGACTATGAATTTAAAACTTGCAGTCATAGACTCAGCTTATTTAGCTTATGATCCACTGTGACCCCCAGATCATTTCCCCAGTACTTCTACCTAGACAGTCATTTCCCAATTTAATGTGTGCAAATGTTGTTCCTTCATAAGTGGAGCACTTTGCATTTGTCCTTATTGAATTTCATCCTATTTACATCAGACCATTTCTCCAGTTTCTCCAGATCATTTTTAAATTTAATCCTAGAATTTGGAACCTCTCCCAGCTTGATATCGTCTGCAAACGATACAAGTATACTCTCTATGCCATTGATGAAGATATTGAACAGAATCGGACCAGAACTGATCCCTGCAGAAGTCGTTTGACACAATTTGTTCTTGACAAATCCATGCTGACTGTTATTTATCACCTTATTATCTTCTAGATGTTTTCAAATTGAATACTTAATTATTTACTCCATTATCTTTCTGGGTACTGAAGTTAAGCTGACTCACCCCTGAGCTTCTGCATCAGAACCCTGATTCTAAAAGTTATGGCCATCCAATCAGAAAACAGAATTATACCCTGTAACCCCATGTGCTGGGTCACACCTGCTTGAATTCTGATTCTCAGAATGAACTACTTGCGATCGAGTTACAGATGCAGTGTTGTTTGCAGAAATCTTTTGGGGATGGAATTCACCCCTCTCGTGAGAGGCCAGCATACAGACAAGGCAACATGTACATCCCACTAAAGCCCATATTTTAGACACAACTTTTGATGGAGCCTTGATGAAGTGCAGAAGGAAGGAATTCAGTTTGACTCCTCTGTGTATCTAGCCAGATATTTACGGGGCCCTCATCTCCATAGTGTCTGAATGCCTTTGATTCCTGGCTGTGTTTGCAGGCCCACGGTTAGAAAAAACATGGAATCCTTGTGAAGTAGGTAAACTTGATCTGGGGTCATTGAGCACCAAAGTGGAACTTGGCAGGCCTAAGTGGGACATTAGTGGCACCTATACCTTTTGCCGTTCGGGGGAATGTCACTCTGTCAGTATGTGGGAATGACCAATATGTTTGAGAAAATCACTATGTTATTTTAATACATAATTTGTGAGCAGGGAAGAAGGAAAAATTCTTCAAGAAAATGTTCTTTTCGTAAATTACTCATCCAAATCCCGTTACAATAAAACTTGTTTGAAACCAAAAACAATGTGTTTCCTCTTTGGACACTCGCCCATCAAACATTTAATCTAAACTCTTAGAGATTAGAATCTCGTATAGAAATTCCTGCAGTTTCTGGTCTATAAAATAGCACATAGTTGGAAAGGTGTCAGGCTATTTCAGTGTATTGCAGGATGTTAGCCAACACCCTACTTAACAGCCTTTTAAAGATAGGGCATATAAGGATCAGCGACTAGTAATGAGTTATGATCCTCTTTTAACCTATGCCACATATGCTCAAGATATGGCTGGCAGGTTAGATCCAACCTGCATGATATATTTCTGGCCCCAAGCACTGGTAGTGCTGGGACTAATTACATTATGGCCTAGTGACAGTCTCCAGAATCTCAGCTTACTTCCAAATGTGAACCAACTGTAACTGACAGTGCCTGAGTTTGCAGAGAGCCTGATACCATTGCTCTGAAAGGTGTGACCTGCCCTTCTCCCCACTGGAATGTCATCCCTAAAGGCCAATAATGAGACTTCAGTATCAATAAAAGCAGCAAAGAATCCTGTGGCACCTTATAGACTAACAGACGTTTTGGAGCATGAGCTTTCGTGGGTGAATACCCACTTCGTCAGATGCATGCTTCAGTATCAATGTTAACGATTCACTGTTGGTCCTTCTAAAGGATGGAGCAGAAAAGAGGATGGGAATGAAGTCTTGGGGAAGTGGGAAACTGAGAGTTGCTGTGGGGAAGTAAAAAAAAAGAGGGAAGAACAGAAAAGGCTTGCAAAGAAGGAAAGAGAGGGAGAGAAAGGAGGGTGGGGAAGGAAGAGAAAGAAGGCAGCAGTAGCAGTGACTTTATAGGGAGTATATTTTCTTGCAGAATGTGACAATAAGAGACTGAATATATTAAAGTTTAATCACTGCATGAAGTCTGTATTGTTCCCTTAATCTCTGTGCTGTTCTTTACTGACATCAGCGGAGTGTGAAGGAGTGTGACCTGCCCTGCTCCCTATTGGAGTGGGGATGCTGTGGACTGAGGCGGGGAGCATGAAGTCCTGAATGTCTATCCTAGGCCTTAATCTAAGCTCAAACATGGGCGCCAGCCAAATGAATGTGATACCCTAGACTTACACAGTAAGTTACTAGTTCAAATCCTGGGCTTATCTGCAGTGATGCTAGATTGTAGTGAGTTTTTATTATTATTTAAGATGATTATTATAGTGCCCAAAATTATGATCAGGGCCTCATTGTGCTAGTTGCTATATAAATCTATACAGATCCACTCCCTGATTCAAAGAGCTGAGCAATTGTCAGGCAAAAACGGAACAAGCTGGAGTTAAGGTTGTTAATGTGCATCAACATCCAGGGCCCAAATACCCTGAAATGCAGTTCAGCTCTAAATAGTGACCCTGTGAAAACCGCATCATGGGTTTGTCTCCCAGTGATGCCCGATCAAACTTCGTATACAAGCAAAAAAAGATGCTTTTTTTCTAATTGCAAACTCGGCTTGAGATCTAAGTGTCAAGTTGGGCTCTTGTCCTTTTTATGCATCATCATCAGTAACAATGGTTCTTCTTCGAGATGTGTTGCTCATATCCATTCCAGTTAGGTGTGCGCGCACCGCGTGCACGTTCGTCAGAGACTTTTTACCCTAGCAATACTCAGTGGGTCAGCAGGTCGCCCCCTGGAATGGCGCCGCTATGGCGCTTGATATATACCCCTGCCGCCCATCCGCTCCTCAGTTCCTTCTTACCGCCCGTGTCGGTCGTTGGAACAGTGGAGCGCAGCTTAGCTGATCTCCACCTCCCTAGTATCCTAAGCCTAACTCCCAAATCTGGACCTTAGCGTCCAAAATGTGGGTGCCTAGCATGAACCTCCAAGCTTAATTACCAGCTTGGATCTTAT
>NC_133770.1:297914497-297919177 GCF_003597395.2 Chelonoidis abingdonii
CACCCGAGATCCCGCGATCATTCTCGGCCCCGACATTGCTCCCGATCCCGGCACCGCTCGCAGTCCTGGTACCGTTCTCCATCCCAGTACCGGTCGTAGTCGCAGCACCGCTTGAGATCTCGGTCACCATCATGGTACTCTCGGCACCGGTCCAGATCCCAACACCGATGTACCTCTCGCAGCCGATCCCGGCACGATGATATAAGGCACCGGTCAACCTCCTGGCACCCTGCTGGTCGCAGGTCCTGGTCCCGCTCCCGGTACCGCCATGGTTCACGGTACCTTTCGCCGGTACCGTGCAGAGATGAGTTCTATGGATGCAGAGACCTGGCCCAATCAACTTCAGCTCCTCCGTGGCTGTCCTGTCACCCGTCCGCCTCCTCACACACGGACAGCGCCTTCTACGGGGGTTCAGATGCATAGGCCCATCAGGACCACGGACCACCTCAATGGTCTTTTTGGACACCTTGGGCCTATCACCAAGCCCAAGGCGAACCAACAGGCCCACCACGCTCCGGCCACACGGAACACCGCACACCAGAGGCCACAGTCAGCAGGCCTCCCCCTGCGGGTACGGAGGAAGACTCCACGCATGCACCTGAACAGCATGATGTTCCAGAAACGGAGATCCCCCAGGATAAGGCGTCAGTCCAGGACCCACTCATCCCAGGGATGTCATCCTCCTCTTCCCCGGATGAGGCGGTAGCGGGCACATCATCATCGGGTCCCCCGCCAATTGAACTTCAGGCACACCAGGATCTTCTGCAGCGTGATGCCCAGAACATTAATCTTCCAGTAGAGGAAGTTCCTGAGGTGGAGGACCCGGTGGTTAGCATATTGTCGGCGGAAGGACCAACCAGGGTGGCCCTCCCCTTCATCCGATTGATCCAAGCCAGAGCAGACACCATCTGGCAGTCACCTGCTTCCATCCCACCCACAGCCAGGGGAGTAGAACGAAAATACTTGGTGCCTTCTAAGGGTTATGAGTACCTCTACGTGCACCCTGCCCCCTGCTCGTTGGTGGTACAATCAGTCAACGAAAGGGAGCTCCACGGCCAACAAGCCCCCGCGCCAAAATCTAGGGAGGCTAGGCGCATGGACTTGTTGGGCCGGAAAATATACTCTGCCAGAGGCCTTCAGCTCCGTGTGGCAAACCAACAGGCCCTCTTAAGCCGCTACAGCTACAATACCTGGGAGGCTGTCGGCAAGTTTACTGAGTTGGTGCCCCAGGACTCCCGTCAGGAGTTTACAGCCCTGCTAGAGGAGGGAAAGAGAGTCACGAGAACCTCCCTACAGGTCTCGCTAGATGCCGCCGACTCTTGAGCTAGAACGGTCGCCTCTGGCATAGCTATGTGCCGCATATCTTGGTTGCAAGTCTCCGGCCTACCACCTGAGCTACAATACACCATACGAGACTTGCCATTTGATGGACAAGGTTTATTCTCCCAAAAGACAGACCCCAGACTACAGAATCTGAAGGACAACTGGGTTATTATGCATTCGCTGGGAATGCATACACCCCAGACTCAGAGACGGTCCTTCCGCTCCCAGCCTCAGCGCCCCTATCCCCTACCTCAGCCAAGACAAGATCTTGCCCGAAGACGAGGTCGTACTACCCGCAGACGTCAGTCTGGACCTCAAGGGGGCAACAACTCCAGTCCCGCCAAACCACCGCCGGGACCCAAAGCAAACTTTTGAGGGTGCCCCCGAGAGCAGTGTACCAATTCCCTCCCCAGATCCCCTTCAGTTTTACAACCGCCTTTCCCCGTTCCTGCCGGCGTGGTCCGAGCTGACTTCCGATTGTTGGGTCCTACGTACGGTGGAGCATGGATACTATCTTCAGTTTATTTCTTCCCCTCTCTCCCACCCCCACTCCTCGTCCCTCTTCAGGGACCCCTCTCACGAGCAACTCCTCATTCAGGAGGTTTGCAAGCTCCTCTCAGTCGGAGCTATAGAGGAGGTACCGGAGGAGTTAAGGGGCAAGGGGTTTTATTCCCGATATTTCTTAATCTCCAAGACAAAAGGGGGCCTCCGGTCCATGCTGGACCTGCGAGGACTGAACAAATTCATCAAAAAGTTCAAGTTCCGCATGTTATCCCTAGGAACCATCATTCCTTCCCTGGATCCCGGAGATTGGTACGCCACTCTCAACATGAAGGACGCATATTTCCACATTGCAATTTATCCCCCGCACAGGAGGTATCTGCGCTTTGTGGTAAATCAGGGTCACTACCAGTTCACTGTCCTTCCCTTTGGTCCTTGCTCGGCCCCTCGGGTCTTCACGAAGTGTATGGCGGTCGTCGCTGCTTCCCTGCGCTGTCGTCGACTACACGTCTTCCCTTACCTCGACGACTGGCTTATCCAAGGGGCTTCACAGGCACAAGTCATCAGCCATGTCGCCATCATCAGAGACCTGTTTATGCGTCTAGGCTTGGTCATCAATCTGGACAAGTCCACCCTAGTGCCTACACAGAGGATAGAGTTTATCGGGGCAATGCTGGACTCCACCCTTGCAACGGCCAGTTTGCCCCCACACCGGTTTCAGGCCATAGTCTCCCTGGTCGAAAGTCTCCAAGGCTTTCCAACCACCTCTGCTTGTACTTGCCTTGCTCTCCTAGGGCACCTGGCTGCATGCACTTTCGTCACAAAGCATGCCAGACTGCGAATGCGCCCCCTGCAAATCTGGCTCGCTTCGACCTATCGGCCGGGCAGGGACACCATAGACATGATTCTGACAGTTCCGCCGGACATTCTAGGCTCCCTCAACTGGTGGAAGACGTCCTCCTGAGTGTGTGCAGGTGTGCCGTTTCATCCTCCCCAGCCCTCCATGTCCCTAACAACAGACATGTCCTCACTGGGCTGGGGCACCCACCTAGGGCCCCCGCGCACCCAAAGTCTTTGGTCACCCCAGGAGTTGACGCTCCACATCAACGTACGAGAACTGAGAGTGGTCCGGCTGGCATGCCAAGCGTTTCAGCACCATCTACATAGCTGTTGTGTTGCAGTGTTCATGGACAACACAACAGCCCTGTATTACATCAACAAGCAGGGCAGGACACGGTCCTCCCCCTTGTGTCTGGAAGCGATCCAACTGTGGGACTTCTGCATAGCCCACTCCATTCATCTAGTGGCCTCCTTTTTCCTGGGGGTACGGAACACTCTCGCAGATCGCCTGAGCAGGTCCTTCCTATCACACGAATGGTCCATCCGTCTGGATGTTCTCCATTCGATTTTCCAGAGGTGGGGCTTTCCCCACATAGACCTGTTTGCATCCAGAATGAACAGGAAATGCCGGGTGTTCTGCTCCCTGCAGGGCTGCCCCCTGGGCTCCCTGTCAGAAGCGTTCCTAATTCCGTGGACGGGCCACCTCTGTTACGCCTTCCCACCGTTTCCTCTCGTCCACCGAGTCCTGCTCAAGCTCCGCAGGGACAGAGCCCGCCTTATTCTGATCGTTCTGGCTTGGCCGAGGCAGCACTGGTACTCCATGCTGCTCGACCTGTCCCTGTCAGACCCAATTCCCCTGCTGCTCTGGCCGGACCTGATCACACAAGACTTCGGCAGGCTGCGCCATCCGGACCTGCAGTCCCTTCATCTGACAGCATGGCTCCTGTCTGGTTAAGCCAATCGGAGTTGAGCTCTTCCGCCGCAGTACAACAGGTATTGCTGGGAAGCAGGAAGCCCTCCATGCTCTCGACATACCTCGCAAAATGGAAGCGCTTCTGCCACTGGTGTGCCCAGCACGGCCATTCTCCATCAGTCCCCACTATCCTGGACTATGTATGGTCTCTCAAAGAGCAGGGGTTGGCGATCTCCTCTCTGCGAGTATATCTTGAGGCTATATCCACCTTCCATCTGGGGGAAGCTGGCAGTTCCATCTTTTCCCACCCTATAGTTTCCAGATTCCTCAAAGGCTTGGAACGACTATACCCACAGGTCAAGTGCCCTACCCCTACCTGGGATCTGAACCTCGTCTTAACCAGGTTCATGGCGCTCCCTTTCGAGCCTTTGGCCACATGCTCGCTGCTGTACCTGTCCTGGAAAACAGCATTCCTAGTCGCTGTTACCTCGGCTAGACGAGTCTCAGAACTTCGTGCATTGACTGTGGATCCTCCATATTCTGTGTTCCATAACGACAAGGTACAGCTGCGACCGCACCCGGCGTTCTTTCCTAAGGTCGTCTCCACCTTTCACGTTAACCAGGACATCTTTCTGCCAGTCTTCTTCCCAAAGCCACATTCATCGCGACGAGAACAGCAGCTCCATACTTTGGATGTCCGGAGGGCTCTCACCTTCTACATCGAGAGAACCAAGCCCTTCCAGCGATCACCGCAGCTGTTTGTAGTGGTGGCAAAATGTATGAAGGGCATGGCAATCTCCTCCCAATGTATTGCATCTTGGGTTACATCATGTATTCGGGCTTCCTATGACTTGACTCATGCACAGGCAGGCCATCTCACTGCCCACTCTACTCAGGCTCAAGCCTCATCTGCCGTGTTCTTGGCCCATGTTCCCATACAGGAAATCTGCCACGCGGCCACCTGGTCTTCCATCCATACCTTTGCATTGCACTGTGCATTGGTCCAGCAATCTAGAGATGATGCCATCTTCGGCTCAGCATTCTTACATTCCGCAACGTCTTGCTCCGACCCCACCGCCTACATAAGGCTTGGGAATCACCTA
>NC_133770.1:297920440-297955943 GCF_003597395.2 Chelonoidis abingdonii
GGCTCTGCTCCGGGGGATGATGCTCTGGCTCTGCGGCGGCGAGAGGGGCTCAGCTCCAGGGGATGATGCTCTGGCTCAGCTGTGGGGGATGATGCTCTGGCTCTGCGGCGGCGAGAGGGGCTCTGCTCCGGGGGATGATGCTCTGGCTCTGCGGCGGCGAGAGGGGCTCTGCTCCGGGGGATGATGCTCTGGCTCTGCGGCAGCGAGAGGGGCTCTGCTCCGGGGGATGACGCTCTGGCTCTCCAGCAGCAGGGCAGCCTGAACTGCAGGCCAGCCTGTGTGTGAGGAGCCGGGGAGGGAGGGAAGTGGGGTCAGGGATGCTGGGAGAGGGGATGGGTCCTGCTGCCGCTGCCACTCCGAGTATCCCCAGGGCAGTGTGGCGTTTCACCGCCCTAGTGGGCTGTGCAGGGAGTGCCAGGCTGGGCAGGTGGCACGGATCCCGGCTCACGCGCTAATGGGGCAAGTGGCTGGGCAGCTCAAGTTGCCAGGGAGCTGGTGCTGCGCCCTCCTGCCCCCGGACCCAGCCTGCCACACATCTCCCCCGCCTCAGCCCCGTGCTGCCTGCCCTGGATGTGGAGAGGCAGAGCTCGTCTCTGAGCAGGGCAGCGGGGGATACTGCCCTGCCAGGGGACCCCCAGGGCTCGGGCACCTGGGGGGGTCAGTGTCTGTCCTGTTGGCTCTGCCTGCACGGGGCTGGGGAAGCAGCTGTCAGCACCTGCCTCTCTCAGCCCTTGCACCCCCCCATCCTGCTCGCAGCCCCTCCACTTTTACCTCCCCTTATCGCTCCTTCACTGCACCCTTTCCCCTTGTACCCTCCCCCAGCCCCCTCCTCCTGCACCTCCCCTTCCCCTGCACCTCTTCTCCCGCAACCCTCCTGATACCCCGTCTCCTCCTCCGCACTCCTCTGTGAGTACATCACACCCTGCTTCTCTGCCAGTGTAGAGCCCCCGAGCACCCCCACACCCGCTCCTCTGCCTGAACCCTCATTACTAGATCCCCATCCCTTGCCGGGTACAAGGTTTGAGAGTTAGTTCCTATGCCTTCCATGTGCATTTGGAGCACTAAAGATGGGGATGTGGGGGATGGGGGGGTGAGATTAATACTAAAGTGAAATAAAAATAGGAGAAAGGGTTTGATCTCCACTGTAAGAGTAAACAGGGATGGCTGTGGTGAACAAGGAAGTCATGTTTGGGGGAGAGCCCAGGGCTGGGGCAGCAGGGGCTGAGGGAGGGCACTGGTGAGGGGGGGAGAGCCCAGGGCTGGGGTGGGAGGCAGCCAAATTTTTTTTGCTTGGGGCAGCAAAAAATCTAGAGCCAACCCTGTCTAAGAGAACCTACATCTCCTGAGTCCCAATCTGGTGCCTTATCCACTAAATAACACTACTTCTTGATAATCTGGCCATCAATGCCTTGAAAGCTTGGCTCCGGCTCATATTCTGGTTGCCACTTTCTGACTGAGCAACCACCTCACAAAAAACTAATCCAGTCTCCCTTCTGCAGAAGAGAAGAATGAGTGGGGATTTGATAGCAGCCTCCAGCTACTTTAGGGGGTTCCAAAGAGGATGGAGCTGGGCTGTTCTCAGAGGTGGCAGATGACAGAACAAGGAGCAATGGTCTCAAGTTGCAGTGGGGGAGATTTAGGTTGGATATTAGGAAATACTTTTTCACTAGGAGGGTGGTGAAGCACTGGAATGGGTTACCTAGGGAGGTGGTGGAATCTCCTTCCTTAGATGTTTTTAAGGTCAGGCTTGACAAAGCCCTGGCTGGGGTGATTTAGTTGGGGTTGGTCCTGCTTTGAGCAGGGGGTTGGACTAGATGACCTCCTGAGGTCTCTTCCAGCCCTAATCTTCTATGATCAGTTCCTCTCTGTTAGGACAAGATCAAATATAGATTTCTCCCACGTTGGCTACAACACTTTTTGAGTCAGGAAATTGTCATCTATAATATTTAGAAATTCCAAGGACATTTTAGTACTGGCACTATGAGACTGCTAGAATGTGTCACTCAGATTGAAGTCCCCCCTATTCACACAGCTTTTTCCTGCACATAATATAGATAGGCATGTAAAGAGGCAGTCATCCTGAGCCCAAGTGTGATTTGATGGTTAGTAGCAGGCACCACCTAATACCCCACCTCACATCAGGGGTGGAAGGGACCTCAGGAGGTCACCTAGTCCAACCCCCTGCTCAAAGCAGGACCAACTCCTAGGCAGATTTTTCCCCCAGATCCCTAAGTGGCCCCATCAAGGATTGAGCTCACAAGGCTGGGCTTAGCAGGCCAATGCTCAAACCACTGAGCTATCCCTTCCCCCATAACCTTTGTGTGTTAGGACATTGATCCATAGGCATTCAAGATCATTTTCTTCTGCTTTATCGGCGACTTGGAAACAGATAATGCCATTTTTTACACAGTGTGCCACTTCCTATGCCCTTTTGCCCACTTGATCTCTCCTAAATAGGTTATAACCATTCATGTTAACACTCCAGAATCATCCCACCGGGTTTCAGTCATGCCAACTAGATCAGATGTATGCTCAGAAATGACCAGTTCCAATCCTTCGTGTTTGTCACCCAGGCTCTTAGCATTAGTGTATAGGCAATTCAAGACTTTCTTGAGTGCTGAGCTCAACTAATGCCTTATTCATCATGGAACACAATGCAAATTCCTGAATGCAGAGGAGTTAATGGATTGGGATCTAGTTACCTCAAAATCTCATCCTTCTTGGCCATCCTAGGCTACTACACTCCACAGAGGTAATGACAAGGTCCCGTGCAAGAGGATGTGGGTATGGTCCGATTTGGAGGGTTGGGCCGGTCTTTTGAGGGCACATCTGGTCCCGATCCTAGTCTCTGCCTCTCTGCCTGCAGGGAAGGCTGAGCAAGACTAGTAGGAATGATGATGCTCTAAATAAAATGTATTAAAGCTTTTCATATTTTTTGTATTTTTTAAATGTTTTACATCTGCCCCAATTTCATACAAAAATGTAAATCAAGCCCTGGTAGTTCCTATAAGAAATGTGAAGGGTGAAAGAGTGTGATGGTTCCCTTTTGGTGGGAGCAGCACATGGCTGGTGTTTTGACCAGCTTTGGCTTTTGTTAGCTGGTTTTACTCACTGTGTTTTATTCTGTATTTTTTCTTTTACCACGTATTTGATGTACACGGCTGTGTGTTCTTTTTGCCCTAGGGCTACCATTGCTGGTAGTCCAGTCACAGCTGCCTCCATCTGCAACGTAACCTTGTAAATTTTATAAATAAAACCTTTGCAGCTGTGAGCTGCGTCAAAGACAACTTCCGTGTCAATCTCTTGTCTTTTACAATTGTTTCCCACAGAGGCCCACAAATACGTTTGGTGCCGGGCTCAGAAAAGATTAATCCAGCCCTGCCCACTATGCAAACTCAGTTATCTTTAAAAAGGTACAGCACCTCTCGGAGCCTCATAAATGAGTCAAACTCAACCTTTTTTGCTCCTTCGCTGTCAAGGAATTTTTTCCACGTGCCTGACGCCTGCCTCTAGTTTATACTTAGCAAACCGTCACATGAGTTTTGTTGCCAACCTCATGAAGGATGAAGTGCAACACGTTCATTATTTTCCTTGCTGTCAGGCGTGGAGCGGGGGACACAGTGCTGTCCGCAGGTTTATTACAATGCTCCGAATCCTTGAAATAGAGGGGTTGGGTCATCATTATGTTCACAAGTCATTAGGCAGCTAATTTAGTAGAGGCCGTCAGACGTAACTGTTGTGCAATTGTTTATTAAAAACAACATCTAGGCACGCTGAGGTAAAAATTGTACTGTACTGACTTTGTTTCCCTCTCCTTCATCCTGTCTGTTTGTTGTCATCATGGACTCTAGTCCTGCAATGAACTCAGGGATCTGCCAATATAGGATGTCCTTGCAGGATCGAGACCCTAGATTGTGCAAGGGGCAGGAAGCATGTTTGTATGGCACCCAGCTGGGCCCCAAAGCTGGTGGATGACCAGGGATCTGTGGAAAGCCAAGGTTATCAATGCCCAAGGCCCATCCTGTGGCACATCTCCGGCCTCAGCAGGGTCCTTTGCTCTCTGGCTGTGGCTGCCCCTGGGGCTCCTGCAGGGAAGACCAGCCGAAATGACAATACAGCCTGGGGAGAATTTCCAAACTCCCCACCCCACCCATCTATGGCCCTTAGGGGTGGCAAAGGGATGAAAACAACCCTTTCCCTGCCCCAGTTTGCGTGAGGGTCGCCCCCCTCGGTGGTACAAAAATACCGGACATCCAGGATGATCCTGAGCCTGTAAAACAGTATACTGAGCACCCTGACAGACATCCCAGCACAGCTACCGCAGAAAAGGGAAAACCTGGACAGGTGGCAATATTAATTCAAGTCTGCTGACCCCATGTCAATTTGCAACCATGATAAGTATAAACCCTCAGGAGCAGCCTACCCGACCAGCTCTACCTGGAGTCCTGGGCAGCTGGCCAAGTGGTTGCCAGCAACACTCCAGCTTTCTAATCGCAGAGTCCTTTCCCAAACTGAACTGACTTTCGCTTCCCTTTCCAGACTCATCACAGGCTTTTGCTCACCTCCTGACATCAAAACACTGTCCAGACACAAACGAACTTCGCCTCAGTTACAGTCTTCCCCATGAGGCAGTTAAGTGCCATCATCCTCATTTAACTGAGGAAATTAAATGGCTTGTCCAAGGTTACATAGGGAATCGGGTGCAGGGAACCGAACGCTGCTCTCTTGAACTCCAGACCAGTGATTTAAATGGCAGACTTCCTACTGTCCTTATAGATCGGTGCCCTTCATAACCATACCTGGCCCTTACCAGGACTGTGCCCTGCCTTTTCCTTTGCAGCTCAGGATGACTTTTAGAAGTGAAACACAAATGCCGGGCACAATGGGTAAAATTCTGGGCCCAATGACATCGAGGTGTGTTTTGTCATTGATTTCCATGAAGTCAGAATTTCACCCAATGAGTCTTAGAAATCTATACGTGGAGGAAGTAGAGAGGCTGGCAGGATAGGATGTAAAGTCATCTGCTTACAAAAAAACTATATGGGGATATAAATTCCTTTTTCTTTTCATTATTCCCCTCTTCAGTTTCATTTGTGGCTGAAACTTCAAATAATTGCTGTACTGCCCTTGACCTCGAGTGCCTGAAGCAATGTTGTTTATGATTCTCTTCCTACTAAAACTGAGGTTTATTTTGGAGCTGGTTGGGACCTGGGTTGCTGTTCCACTGGAAATTTCAACATTTCAGGAAAAAAAATTGTTCTGAAGCAGAACAAAAAGCTAAAATTTATCAATTTCCTGCAAAATGAAAATTCTGGAAAAAAAAGATTCAGTAATATTAAATACTATATCTATTATATATTCTATTTATTATAAGTATGATATTAAAAGTAATATTTTACTATAATATAAAAACTGAAATGAAATTAAATATTTCAACATTGTGTAATGAAACATTTAAACCTTTCCTTTCCTTTCAAAAAGTTCATCAAAGTTGACATATACCTGCAAATCATCTCAATGAAACTGCATTTTTTGTTGAAAACTGAACCCTTGAAACATTTGCACTCAGGTGTAGCTATTGTGTGTGCTTGTATTTTATTTCTCTTGTCAACAGCAAAGGGTCAAGCTCGGATGAATTAATACAGCTTTTCCACCTCTATTTTTTATGATTCTTTAGCCTGCACATAATTATTTGGGTAAAAGTTGTGCTCCTTGGCATGCCTGACACTTAGAGGCATGGAAACCTTGCAATTACAGTCATTTGACAAATTTGTCATTCTGTAATGTTAGAACTTGAAAAAGATCATCCTGTTTCTGCTAGAAAGAAGAGCTCTGTGTCACTCAAAAGCTTGTCTCAGCTCACCACCAGAAGTTGGTTCAATGAAAGATATTACCTCACCCACCTAGTCTCTCTAATGACCACTAGATGGCAGGAGATTCTAGGCCTGATTCATGGGCTGCCCTTTGCACCTTATGAAGTCATTTGCTAAAGTGCAGAGTGTAAAATGCTACCATTGTTATTTGGCACCGTTTGAGACCCAGTTTACACAGGGAGGAATGATTGCACACTGTGCCGCGCAATGGCAAATAAAGCCCCTCTTGGTGGCCTGTCTCAGGGAGGGTATGTCTAAACTTGCAGAGTTTTTTCACTGTCAGGTGTCAGAGTAGCAGCCGTGTTAGTCTGTATCCACAAAAAGAACAGGAGTACTTGTGGCACCTTAGAGACTAACAAATTGATTTCAGCATGAGCTCATGCTGAAATAAATTTGTTAGTCTCTAAGGTGCCACAAGTACTCTTGTTCTTTTGGCACTGTCAGTTTCACTGGTGATAGGGAACCAGTGAAAGAAAAGCACTGATCTGTGTACTCACTTAATTCCTCAGGTGTCGGAGAGTGTTTAGATTTGCAGCACTTCCGTTGCCAATGAGAGCAGTGCACTGAGGGTAGCTATCTCAAAGTGCAGCTCTCTCCATTTTGACAATGGGTCTTGTGGGAAGTGGGGGGCGGGGGGTTGTTCGCAAGGCATCCTGAGTTCCTGCATAGCCTCCTCTCCTCAAACACTGATCAGCTCCAGCAGCTCAGCATTGCTCCAAGCAGGGGATCCTTTGCTCTGTAAACAAGAAAAGGAGTTTCAAAGTTCCCACAGCTTTACAGGGGGAGGGGTGGATGTCTGTTTACCTGGCAGCAGAGATGCTGGCCAGCATGGACACCCTAGGCATTGTGGGATATCCTCCGGAGGCTAAAAGCTGTGTAAACAGGAAGAGCGTGTCTTAACTTGCACATCACCACAAAAGCATCTCATGGAGGTGGTTTTCTTTTTGTGGTGAAACTCAGAAGTTTCACCGCAAAAAGTCATTGGCAAGTGAAGACAGTCCCATGGGTTTTGCGCAAACAGACTTTTTTCCACTTTAAATGGCAAGCGTAGACATGCTTGGATTCTTGTAACTACGTTAAGATTTGTAACTTTTCACCTCATTTTCTATCTCTGGCCATGCCACCCTGTACATGTCTGTTTTCAGAAGCTAAGTAGGGTGGGGACTGCCTAGGACTTGGATGGCAGACCTTGTTTCCTTACTGATCTCTGTTGAGAGTTTATAGCTAAAGCTCACAGCTGATCATCTGTGCTGAAGCTCTTAGCTGTGATCCAGCCACTGATTAGGGGGGCCTAGAAATACCCAGGTTAACTTCAGGTCTCATTTAGCATGTTTCTAGCCCTTTGTTTTGTTGCAAAGAAAGCCTTGCAAATGGAAAACATCTCCAGGCTCTCCATAACTTTGGTAAAGCAAAACAGAGCAAAAGCATTGGTCCTTTCTAGGTAGCATCTGTGGCAAATATCAAACCACAATTGTTTTGGCTGTGGTCCTGTCCTATAAAGATAGTGTGTATATATATATACACACACACACATACATAAAAGTGTTTTTTCCCCCCAAATAATTCAACAGCTGAAGGGATTTTGTCCAAACTTTGCAAAAAAGTGACCTTCCAGCAGTCAGCCAGCCAGCATGGAAAATTTCAGTCCCCAAAATGAAAATTTTGGCAAATTATGAGCATGTGCAAACAGCGTATTGGAACAGAAACTCTTGTGATCTTGTTTAAGTACCAGCAACGACTGTTAAACCATGTGGCCACCAATGAAATGCAGCCACTTCTGCGGTGGAAGGCAGGAACCAACCAGTTCAAAGTACTCTCCAAAGAGGAGAAATTCTGGCTAAAGATTTTCTTCCTCTCTTATGAAAAGTGTGCTAAAATCTCTAATGTTCATACAGAGCAGACCTGACCTGCTTTTTAAGGTCTCATCCAAACTACTGCCACTTAGTAAAGTGCATAGGACTGCGTAGTGGGGCAGATTGGCTGCCCGGAGGGGGAGGGGCCCCTCATTGAACCCTGGTGAGCAGAGCCACGCCACACTCAACCCTTCAGCTGGAAGTCAGTGGGCAGGACCAGAAGTATAAAAGGCGGGCCGGAGAACTCATTTGGGAGGCAGCCACCGGAGGAGCTAGACGTCTCCTGTGAGCTCCCGAGCAGGGAGGCTGCTGCAGACCCCAAGGGAGATGAGGACTGGTCAGGGCCACTTATAGACCTGAGCATGGAGGAGCTGCAAGCGCTGAAAGAGGCCTTCTTCCCCAACGACCAGGATGACCCTCTCCAGATCCAGGTACCCCTGGAGGGAGCGCTGGGAAGTGGCACAAAGCAGCGTCAGGAAAATAACCCTAGAGGGGGAAGGTGAGAGCAGGAGCTTGAGTCTTACGTCCCTAGTGTTGTTCGGGAATTAGCTGAAGATGGTGGAGATGGTGATGACTCTCTGACTGATCAGGAGGCCATTCAGGATCAGGATGACTAAGTGTCTTGGTGAGTCCTGGAGCATCATGAGATGGTGGGGGTAGCTGCCTTGAAGGTGAAGTTCACTCTTTCCAGTCCACTCTTTTAAAAGAGAACTGGATAAATTCATGGAGGTTAAGTCCATTAATGGCTATTAGCCAGGATGGGTAAGGAATGGTGTCACTAGCCTCTGTTTGTCAGAGGGTGGTGATGGATGGCAGGAGAGAGATCACTTGATCATTACCTGTTAGGTTCACTCCCTCTGGGGCACCAGGCATTGGCCACTGTTGGTAGACAGGATACTGGGCTAGATGGACCTTTGGTCTGACCCAGTATGGCCATTCTTATGTTCACCCATCCCTCTCCTATCATGTAGTGACTCCGCCCCCCAACTTATAACTCAAAATGATCTGTACCAGTCTTTACTGATTTTCCTAAACAATTTTACATAATCGGTAGAGCCGCACTTGTGTTACCATGAACAACTTAAAGAACAGGCCTCTGCTCAACCAGCATCATCATCTGTATGGGGAAACTGAGGCACAAAGAGGTTAAATTACTTGCCCAAGGTCACACAGGGAATCTGGGGCAGAGCCAGGAACTGAACTCAGATCTTCCGAGCCCCACACCAGTGCTTTAACTACAACATTATCCTTACTCCTCCCAGCTGAGCCTCCACCCTGGAAGACCCTTTGCCTTATACCATTGTTTCCAAGGAGTCAGGAAAGCCAGGGTGAGTTAGAATTTCCAGGCAACTATCTTCATTAAGCTGGAATTAAGGTTGAAAGTGCATCTCAGTAACTTAAGGGTTAAAAACATAGTTACAATTTTGTAGTTATTTTAAAAGACCCAAATATTAGAAACTCAGGAACTTCATTTATATTAAATTTAACAGAAATCTAAGCAAGCCATTCAGCCAGTTTCTAGCTGGACAGTCTTGTTTCTGTAAGGTTTGTCCCTTTCTAGTACTGATATAAAATCCCATGTCCTTTTTGTCCGGTATCATCATGGATGCACAGAAGAAGCTGTTTGCAAAGTGTCCTGTTCTGTCCCCACCAGCATGACCACAGAGACACCGCGTTTGTGAGGTCACATCAGTATCACTCTGTAAAATGGCATCTTCCATGTGACATGACCTTGCATGCACCATGTGTGTGAAGTCACGCCAATGGAGGCAGGGTGGCGCATCCTGCAAAATGGTGTCCTCCATGCAGCATGACCTTGCATGCCCTGTGCATGTGAGGTCACAGCAGCAGCAACAGGATCACATGGGCAGGGGTGGGCCCATGCAACCAAGGGCCTGTATTCTGGGGGTGCCTCAGTGGCCAACTTCCAGAAGCCCCAAAGTCTGAAATGACAGCAAGGCACAAACTGCCTGACACCAACCTCCATTTATCCCTTCTTTGTTCCTTTCCTACCAGAGCCCGATCCTGAAGACCATGACCCATTCGAGGAAGGATCAGGCCCGTTACATTGTAAGATGTATGGGGAATTGGATAAAGCATGTCATGGGGTTAGCTGCTCTTTATGGGGAACCAGGGCCCAGTCTGCTCCTGACCACGTGATAAAGGCCCCGCCGGGGGTAAGTTGCTGCCCCGAGTGGCTGATTAATAAAGGTTACTCATGCGTAGTTAGAGGGCAGACCAAAGGCAGATGGGAGGCTCCTGTGGAGCGGAGGGCAGCTCACAGGAGAAACCTGAGCCAGAGGGCTGAGCAGGGCTCTCTGCGGAACCCATTGGGACAGCGAGCCTCTCAGAAGAGCTCATGGAGACAGGCACCTCCTAGACAGAGGGCTGCAGTCTGCAGGCACCCAAAGGGACCTGGTCTCAGCCGGTGGTCACCCAGACACTGGCTGGAAGCCCAGACTCACCTGGATCACCTGCTTTTCCTGGAGAAGGGTCACAGCGGACAGACTTCCCCGACCCCCTGGCTCCAGAGGAGGATATTACTCCAGCAGGGGCAAGAGGCACAACCCCAGGGCGGATACTGGCACCAAGGGAACCCCAGGGGAAGAGCCTGGGTAGAGGGGAACATAGGACTCAGGTGGGGGACATGGGCTAAGATGAACTCATCACCTGCCGGGATGTTGGGGTGAAAGTTTTGTTGAAGTTCTACCTGGGCTTTCCTGTTAATAAATGACACCCTCCACTAGGGGGTGCCCTTTAGCATTTAACAGGCTGTTTGGACTTGCCACTACCCTGGGTGAGGGGAAAACAAAGGAAGGGCTGGCCTGCAACACCACACCTGCCCGCATGGGGGCGCTCTGGAATGACAAGGGGGTAAAGGAGTTTGCTCATTAAGGCTGTTTTTAAATATAGCTGCAGGGTTTTCCGTCACCAGTCACTGACGATGGAAGGCAGGAATTGGAGAGATGCTAATATCTAACGTACAGACAGACCCTGCAGTGGTTTTGCTCCCATAGAGTTTGCTCCAGTCCCATATGACACATCTGTGGTAGACTAGACTCACGCTTCATCCTGTCCAGCCTCAGTCATATGGACTGAATCCAAAAGGGCTTTTAGGGAGTAAAGCAATACAAAGCAGCATCTGGTCTGTGGGACTAGTTACATCTACCACAGCTGGGAAGAGCAGGGGAATAATCAACTCAAGTGTTCGTTCCTCAGGGCCCGTAGTGGAGGGCAGATGGGGGCAGGCATGGGAGGTAAAGGTCTGTGTTAGGATAAAAAGTGACAAGCAAGACGGCGCTGATGAGAAGCACAGAGCAGCTGTCCCAAGGAGCAGTTGTGCTGCACCCATGAGTTGAGAACTTTTTGCTAACAGGCACCTCACACATCCTGCTCTTTCAGCAAGCAAAGAGACACACAATACATCTGGGCTCAGGCAAGAACAGGAAGGTGTTTATTCAGGTGTGATGCTCACATGCATCACATTGCATTCGTTTTACATAAGAAAAGTCAGCCAAGAAGCAGAATTAAAAAAAATGTAAAAAAACAGAATCCAACCGGGGGTGAATGTATCTGAGGTTTGGTTTTGGATCATGCCTTCCCAGCAGTCAGTCTGGCACTGATCCCTAGCGTGACGTGGATGGGAAATGTCTCTGCGGTAGCAAGAGGCAGGGATGTTTAAGTATTCCGCTTTGGAGGTGGTTTGGGAAAAACATTTCCTGGTGAGCCCTGACCTTTTTTTTAAATCAGCCCCATCAACTGGGACTCCGGGTATAAAAGCAGATGCCTGCCAACATTATCCACCATTTCCTGATGAGTTAAGAGCACAAGTGGGACTGCACTGTTCAGTTGAGTTTCCCAGGCCTCCTGCACACAAAACCATGGGAGCAGCAATCCAGATCTACTAGGAGGCACAGAGGGGCACCCAGTGAAAGCAGCAAGATTTCCTTGTGAATGGCAAGAGGGCAGGTATTGTCTAATGGGATCTTAGAGAGAGTTTGGAAGAAAGGGCACCATCGGTAAGTATAGATTTGCACAGAGTGGGGGGTTGGTGTCTTGTTGGAGAAGCCTGAGCAGGTTCTTCAGGGCATCAAGTTCTTTTTTCCTGGCCCGATCACAGTCCAGCCCTGATATAGACGAAGCTGGCCAAGATCGCCATAGCCAGCACAGAGTAGCTGACTTTCACACTGGTGGCCCCGCTGATGTTGCACAAGAAAGAACTGCAGCAGGAAACGGAGGCAGCTAGTATCCCAATGTTTATCCCAGCACTGGGACAAACTGAAGCACACCCCTTGGAGATGCTCTGCCCAGAATGTCCACCTGAACCAGAAAAAGAAATAAGAGAAAGAGATTCAAGATTAAAATGTTTCCCAGAGTTCGGACAGGAGCTCCTTAGCTCTGTAAAGGAGATAATTGCACTGATGTAGCTAAGCAATCCTCAGGTGAGGAGGCCATTTCTCAGCAGTTAATGGCCTCAGAGCCTTAGCTCTGCCAGACAATGCCCAGCGATTTAAAGCACTACTGGTATTATATACTCTGAAAACAGCACTAGTCTCTTCCTAGCAGTTACAGACCCGTATGTAACAATCTGGGAATATCCCTTTCAGATTCCTGGCCAGGATTTGAGAACAGCCAAAGAACCCTGAGAATCCATTCCAGATTGTCACACTCTGCCCACTGCATGCTGGGACAGGGCCTTGGGAGTTCAATGAGAGCTGCGGGGATACAGCACAGAGGTGACTAGTCCTGTCTCCTGCTCTTGAGCCTCAGAGCTTTAAAGAGCTGGTAGTAGTTAGGTCAGAGCACAGCTGATTAAACAGCAGACACCAATATACTAAAAAAGGCTTCAACCCGGCCTCCTTCTGTGCATGCACAACCAGCCAGGCACTGGGATTGGAGCATGCAAATTCTCTCACTTGCACATGCCAATAGTGGAACCTTGCACCAGCACGAGATCAGGGCCGTCCTTACCCATACGCAAAGCACACAGCTGCGTAGAGCACCAGGAAATTTGGGGCACTACTTTTGTTAACCACATCGCAAGTAATATCAGTGTGCCTCCCCATGAACCAGCTACTTATAGTCCGCTCAAAATGCAGAAGTTGGCAATGGCATTTACACATGCAGTATAATTGCTGCTGGGTGCAATCGGGCACATGCAGGAGACGTCCTTTCCCCTGCGGTCCAGGGACAAAGGCAGCCATCTTTCCCCCCAACAAACCGGAGGGAAAGGGGCAAAGGCTCGATGCCACAAGAATGCAGCGGAGCAGAGGAGGCTGCTTCCCTGAGGAGAAGCGGAGGATCCACTGAGCCCTTTCTAACTGCCCCCTCACTGCGTTCAAGGCTGGCAGCCACTCAGGCAGGCAGCCTCCTTCACTTTCACGTCCAGGGCAGAGCCGCTGAGGAGCGGGTGGGAACTCAGTCCCAGCCCTCGCTCACCTCAGCAGTAGCAGCACCCACTGCTGGGGAGCGGCTGCTGGACTGAGCTATAAAGAGCCTCATTTCAGGACTTCAGCCAATGCTGGAGGGGTAGATATGCAGCCCCCCAGGAAGCCTGACATTGCCTGCAGTGCCCTCCTCTAAGTCACTCACTCAGCTGCAAACCTCACTAATGAGCATGAGGGCTCCGGCTCCCACCCCCTTAGTGTGTCCCAGCAAAGTTCTCCTGCCATTCGGTTTCAAGGAGTGATTCCCCAATTCCAGATCAGCAATGTCCCACCCTTCCAGCAGATAGCGGAAAGAAAACCCACTGATCTGGAACGGGAGCAGCACATCGTCTGGGAAAGCGCTAGGGAAAGACAATAGACAGCTCATGTCCAAACTTACCAATTCCTGCACCAAGATAGGTGGTCACACAGTAGTTTGCCTCACTGGGACATGTAGCTGGTGCCAGACAACCCCAGTTGGAGGACGCTTCACTACAGGTGAAGCAGACCAGTGAGTGAGCTGCAAAAGGAAAATACACCCCATGTTAGAGGCTTGCCAGAATATGTTATTTGTTCCTGGTCTACAGTCCCTGTCCCTGTCGCCTGCTGCTGATGAGCATCAAAATGGACCATATCCTGTTGTTCTCAGCTGCTATTTCAGGCCAAACTCTCACTGAACCCAGTGTAGTTTTTCCTCTGCATCTATTAAGGATTCAGGATTAGACCCAAACACAGAGGAGGGAATTTTTAAAGGCAGAAATGGCAGCTGGGCACCGAACTGCTATTTATGCCTCTGAAAAGTTCCCCCAACACCCTCTGTGATACCCATTTGTAAATACTTTCTCAGCACATTCCTTTCCAAAGCCATAATGTTACACATAAGATAATAAGGAAAAATCAGCATGGACTTCTCAAGAACAAATCATGCCAAACCAACCTAATTTCCTTCTTTGACAAGTTACCAGCCGAGTGGATGGGGCAAAGCAGTAGGCATAATATATCTTGATTTTGACACAGTCCTATATGACATTCTCATAATGAAAGTAAAGAAAGGTGCTCTAAGGTGGGTGCGCAACTAGTGCACAACTGTTATCAGTGGTTCACTGTCAAACCGGGAAGGCAAATTTTGTGGGGTACCACAGAGGCCAGTACTGGGTCCGGTACTGTCCAATATTCATTAATGATTTGGGTAATGGAGTGGAGAGTATGCTTATTGCATTTGCAGATGATGCCAAGCTGGGAGGGGTTGCAAGCACATTAGAGGGCAGAATTAGAATTCAAAACGACCTTGACAAATTTGAGAATTGGTCTGGCATCCACAAAGTGAAATTCAGTGAGCTTAAGTGCAATGTACTACAGTGCTGAAGGAAAAATCAAATGCACAGAAACACAATGGGAAACAACTGGCTAGGTGGAAGCACTGCTGAAAAGGAGCTGGAGGTTATAGTGGATCACAAATTGAATATGAGTCAACAATGTGATTCAGTTCCAAAAAAGGCTGACATCATTCTGGGGTGGATTAGCAGGAGTGCTGTATATAAGACAGAGGAGGTAATTGTTCTGTTGTACTTGGCACTGGTGAGGCCTCAGATGGAGTACTGTGTTCAATTCTGGGCAGCAAACAATGTGGACAAATTAGAGAGAGTCCAGAGGAGTACAGCAAAAATGATAAAAGGCTTAGAAAACCTGCACTTTTGACAAACTGGGCATGTTTAGGCTTGAGAAAAGAAGGCTGAGGGGGAGGGATCACAGTCTTCAAACATGTTAAAGATCTGCTATAAAGAGGACAGTGATGAATTGTTCTTCATATCCGCTGAAGGTAGGACAGGAAGTAATTGGCTTTAATCTACAGCAAGGGAGATTTAGGTTAGATATTAGGAAAAACTTTCTAACTACAAGGGTAGTTAAGGTCTGGACCAGGCTTCCAAGGGAAGTGGTGGAATCCCAGTCATTGGAGGTTTTTAAGAACAAGTTGGACAAACGCCTGTTGGGGATGGTCTAGGTTTTTAAGAACAAGTTGGACAAACACCTGTTGGGGATGGTCCAGGGCCTGGACTTGATGACCACTTGAGGTCTCATCCAGCCCAACATTTCTATGATTCTATGACACTGGCTAAGAGAGTGAGCTTGCCTCCATCTGCGGGTTGGTCCAAGCAATTTCAACAACCTCCTTCTTATAGTTACAAGTGTTTGCCTCTAGTTTGAGTGATACAGGCCTGCAGTTTGGGGCTCAAGACCCTAGGTTCAGTCCCCTCTGATTACCATGTCTGTATTATGCACTGTTACATACAGAAGACATTGCCATCCCAGATCAGACCATATGTTCAAGTTGTTCAGCATCCTATCTTCTGCAGTGATCATCACCTGATGCTTCATAGGAAGGCACAAAAATCCACAGTGCACCTGGGCTAATATGCATGGGGGAAACAACTCCTTCCTGGCTAAAGCTGGTCCAATATTTTATAACGACTAATTTGCAAAGAGACAGGTGCCAATGGATGGTGGGCGGCCATCGAGATATGAGCTCACACTGGCTCTGACGAATGAAGTGGGAATGACATGATGTGTTATTTATTGATGGGTATCGCATGGAAGACCAGATAATTCATTCTGACTTGCCAAAGAAGCTTGGTTCTTATTATTGCAATGCCACAAACATGCTAGATGCTTTACAGAGACAAATAGAGAAGCACAGTGCATTTCCTAAAGAGTTTATAGTGCAAATTGGACAGGAAGTGATGCGTGAGGGTGACAAAGAGAAGGAGGGGATGGGTTAAGGAAGAACAAGATCTGAAGCATTAAGTTCATCCCAGGGCTTGATTTTGCCACCTTTATGTAACAATATCTCCACCTCCATGGGTCACCAGCAGAGTTTGAAGCCAGGCCTTTCAGCAGCACAACACAGACCTTGACCACTGGCAGGAAAGGAATAACTCCAACTAGAAGCAGTAGTGGGCTGTTATCCTCTGTGGCCTAGATACTAGAAGAGGATGCAACACGGATTTTACAAGCACATGCTCCACTTATACTGGGGAGTGCCTTACTCACACAGCTCCAGTGGGGCCAGGTGGGGAGTCAAGTGCTCTTTCAACTGCTCATTGTTTTTTAAAGTTGACAGCTAATCTAGCAAAGGTGGGGAACAGAGAACCTCTTCTCCAGCTCTCCCAGCACAACCACCTAGCAGTGGGCAGGGCACACTCTGATTTTGGCCTTGGCTACAACATCCACTAATACCCCACAGTTCCAGTAAAAGCGGGGGCACGATTAGGCCACTGGACCCACAGCACGCATGTCATAGGTGGTGAACACTGGGCTCTCCCCCACCAATCACCCTGATCTAGCCCATTGGGTCCCAAACTTTAACAACCTGTGGACCCCTTTCACTAAAATGTCAAGTCTCACCAACCCCCTCCTAACAATGAATATTTGCAGGGATTTTCTCCTTTACCTGAGCATAAATGATAAAAGCAGTGATCTTGGAAATATAAAATGTGTTTTTATGACATGCTTATTACACACTATTTATTATTAATTATTATTTATCATTACAGTATTTTTATTACATTATGAAAACGGCAACACTTTTCCAAGATCTCACTTTCGTAGCCTGTATCGCTTTGAATTAGCCAGTTATAAGACAAGGCTCCTATGTTTCATCAAGGAGTATCAGATGTGAAACAGGAGGAAGGTATTGAAAAAGCCAACTCAAAGAGTTCCTCTTACACAAGCATTCAGGTCTTGAGCAGTCCAGGCAAACAACGCACATTACAACAAAGCTTAAACTTGTTCTTCATCCTAATTTTAAAACAATACTAACTGCCTGTTTAATTTTAAAAACAGCAAAAAATATCCACCTCCCTTTCCATTTCTTATAAGGAGTTTTGAAGTTGAAATCTCCTCAGTGTGATAGAGATGCTTGCTTTGATCTGCTTAGCTTTTGGAAGTCCAGGGGCTCCAGGCTGCTGGCCCCGTGCTGCCCGGGGTCCCTAGGGACAGCTCTGTCTGCCATTAGGGAAATTTCCCCTCCCCTTCCGAGAATTCCCTGTAACATTTTGCAAACCCCAGTTTGGGAACTACTGATCTAGCCCTACCCCCAAGTGGCTGCAAGACCCTCCAGGAAGCCAGCACCTTCTCTTTTGGTTCTCCTCCATCTGATGAAAAGACGGGCAAGATTTTGAAATGCTCCTCAGTAAAGTGAGCAAAGGCAGGAAAGCTGGGCTCTGATCAGTGGCTGAACACAGGCCTGGGTGCTTCTTGATGGTTCATTTTTTTAATACAGACATTGTGATTATTGGCTTATTGGCCCAGCTGCACTCGAACGACTACATACACTTTGGGGATCACTGTTTATTCTTACTGAGCACCCAGAGTGAAAGGTCTTTGTGCTGTGTTTATACAGCACCTAGCATAACCCAGTCTGGTTCAGGACTAGGGCTCCTAGGAGTCCAGGGTCAAAGCAGAACAATCAACAGATGCTTTATTAAGAGAGACTAATTGAACTACATGAGTGAGAGGTCTGGAGAATGCAGCTAGAACAAGCTGAGACCAGTTTTCAAACAGCTCCATCCCATCACTTCTTAGCAAGAATATATAGTTACAAGCATTGCATCACCAGCTCAAAATGTCACCGCCTGATCCTGAAGGAAGGGACTGGTTTTGTAGCAAGTCTGCAGAGCAGTTTAAACTGCAGCTACCTGTCAGGATTACAGAGCCACATGTCTGATTCAGATCCCACAGAAGCCAGAGGAAAGCCTCCCATTGACAGAGCCTCAGACAGCACAGTCCTCCGAGGAGCCCAGGAATCAGTGGATTAATTTGATGGTTCAATTCTGAGTCAGTACAAATGGCATCGCAGAGATTCCACATTGATTGTCCCTCAGTGACGCTAAGGCAGATGATCTTAGCTCAGTTTGCATTTTTAACCATCGGTGCCACAAGTTTAACCTGGATCACTCCTGTTTACTCATCACCACTAATCTAGCTCAGGTTCTTATACAGCCTCCCACTACCATAGCATCTGAGCACCTCAGAATTTTTAATGTTATTTACCCTCACAGAGACAAAACAAGGCTAAGTAACTTGCCCAAGGGCATGCAGGAAGTTTGTAGCAGAACAGGAATTTAAACCTAGGTCTCCCAAGTCCTACTCTAGGGCCCGATCAACCAGACCACCCTTCCTTTCACTAATAACCATTTTATGATCACACTTAAATTCTGAGGATGTGTGAGCCAAGATAAAATCCAGTTCCACTCCCTCTCCCAGAGCTACGCGGGCAAACATGGTTAAAGAGGAGTGAAAATGATTTTTTTTTCATAATTCCAAATACTCATGTTGAGTAGCTAGGTACAATTTACAACACTGTTGTGTTTCTGCCCAGAGCAATTACTGATCTCAATAATTCTGATATATTTATAGGTGCATTTTTTAAATGTCCTTTGATTTGAAACTGCCCAATTGCTCTGTGGCTAATCTATGTTCCTAGCACAGTAACCCTAACCCAGCCCCCATCCACTTGTGTGTTCACCCACTTATTACACTGTGTCTTAATTTAGACTGTAAACTCTCCAAGGCAGAGACTGCTTTTTAATGTGTTTGTAAGCCAGCAAAACGGGCCCTGAATCGTAACTGTGGCTTCTGCCTCCTCCTATAATAGGTACAATAAACAATGTCTGTACTAGATTCACAGATTCAGAAGATCATTGTCAACATCCAGGCTGACCTCCTATAAAACACAGAGAACCGCCCCCAAAATAATTCCTAGAGCAGAGCTTTTAGAAAATCACCCCATTTTGATTTAAAATTTGCCAGTGATGGAGACTCCACGATAACCCTTGGTAAATTATTCCAATGGTTAATGATCCTCACTGTTACAAATTTATGTTTTATTTCCAGTCTGAATTTGTCCAGCCTCAACTTCCAGCCATTGGATATAGTTATTGTTTTCTCTGCTAGACTGAAGAGCCCATTATTAAGTATTTGTTCTCTGCATAGGCACTAACAGATCAAATCACCCTTAATCTTTTCCTTGTTATGCTAAATAAAGAGCTCCTTGAGTATACTGCTATAAGAAGGGGCGGCTCCAGGCACCAGCACGCCAAGCGTGTGCTTGGGGCGGCAAGCCACGGAGGGCACTCTGCCGGTCACCACGAGGGCAGCAGGCAGGTAGCCTTCGACAGCATGCCTGTGGAGGGTCTGCTGGTCCTGCGGCTTCAGCAGACCTCCCGCAGGCAAGCAGCCCAAGGCAGCCTGCCTGCCCTGCTTGGGGCAGCAAAATACCTAGAGCCGCCCCTGGCTATAAGCCATGTTTTCTAATCCTAAACATTTTCTTGGCTCTTCCCTGAATCTTTTCCAATTTACCAACATCCTTCTTGAATTGTGGACATCAGAACTGGACACAGGATTCCAGCAGTGGTGGCACCAGTGCCAACAACAGAGGTAAAATAACCTCTGTACGTCTACTCAAAATTCCATTATACATCCAAGAATCACATTAGCCCTTTTGGCCATGGTGTCACACTGGGAGCTCATGTTCAGCAGATTATCCACCACGGCCCCCCAAAGTTTTTTCAGAGTCACTGCTTCCCAGAGCAGAGTCTCCCCTCCTGTAAATATGGCTGACGTTCTTTGTCCCTAGATGTATACCTTTACATTTAGCTGTATTAAAACGCATATTGTTTGCTTGTGCCCAGCTTACCAAGTGATCCAGATTGCTCTCTGTCAGTGACCTGAGCTCTTCATTATTCACTACTCCCCTAGTTTTTCTGTCACCTCTACATTTATCAGTGATGATATTGTTTTCTTCCAAGTCATTGATAAATATATTAAATAGCGTAGGGACAAGAACTGATCCCTGTATGACCATACTAGAGATTCACCCACTCGTTGATGATTCCCCATTTACAATTACATTGTGACACCTAGCAGTTAGCCAGCTTTTAGGCCAGGTCTACACGACCACTTATGTCAGCAAAATTTATGCTGCTCAGGGGTGTGAAAAAACACACCCCATAGCGACATAAGTTATACCAACCTAACTGCTAGTGTGGACAGAGCTATGTCACTCACCCACCAACACAGCTACAACCACTCACCGGGGGTGGTTTAATCCTGTCACGGGCAGAGCTCTATCTGGTCGGCATACAGCAGCCACAGGAAGATCTTACAGAGGTGCAGCTGCATCGGTACAGCTCTGCCGCTGTAAGCGCACTAGGGTAGATGTGGCCGTAGTCAATGTGTGCCAGGCTAATGTTCTATCATTACAGTTTTACATCAAAATGTCACACGGCACCAAGTCAAACACCGGTACTAACAAGTACATTAAAGAGGAAAAGCAGAAACAACAGGCTCATGAAAAATGTCTAAAAATAGAAAATGTAATGAAGAGGGAGGAATTATTTCAGGAGGCTGTGACTGAAACTACAGAACAAAGAACCTAAGCAATGCAAGAGCAAAAACCAGTTGCCACCAAGCAGATAATGGGACAATTTTCCAGGGGAAGAAGCTTTTGGTGCTCAGCTACTAGAGATGCTGAAGAACTGGAGAGATACAACACAGCCCTTAGGAAATGCCTTAGATAAGACCTGTGGAATCTGACCTTGCAAAGATCACAGCTCAGCCAAGGCTCTCACACCCCGACCCAGTGGCCAATGCACTCAGTGGAAAGTCTCCCGTTGACATCACTGGGCTTTGCATCAAACCGTTACTGCCCACGCCAGCTCTGTCTGTGTTCTCCACGCAGCCACTGCTCTCCTTCAACCGCCCAGTACTTGGCACTTAAACTCCATGTTATGTCTTCAAGGCAAGTTAGTGAGTAGCCAGCTAAAGCACAGGAAGTTCCTCAGGAGAAGTTCCTTGCATGGCAAAAGGAATATTGCTGTTGTTCTGGGGACAAAGTTAGCTACAGTAACCCCATTTGCCTGGCAAAGGGTGTCTACTGTCCAGGCACATGGGCCAGTAGACTTCTGTCACACCCTGGGCTAGATTTGATCACATACAGACTGGGACTGGGAAAATAACACACTCTCTGTGTCCATTTGGTTGATATTACAATTAGACACTGCGGTGTGGGATCCAGAGTGAGTATCTAGAGGGGGCAGCTAAGATCATCTTAAGAGCAGCAAGAAATCAGCTAGTTGTTTCTCACTATGGACCCCATGGAACTGGAAGTGTCCTTGATTTCTGAGCCAGAAACCCAAGGGGCTGGAGCTGATCAGTTTCTTTGGGCTCAGGCTGTAGTTTATCCGGACACCTGGTGCAGGTCTTGGGGTGACATGTTAATATGAGTGAACAGTAAGAGAGGGGGTTAATGCATTTGTATAGACGATCAAAAAACAACAGAGTCTGGGAGACTATAAATGGGGAAATCTTCGGACAAGTGAACATTCATTGGTTAATAACCGAGCCTGTTCTTCCTAGGTTTAGTAAATAAATAAATAAAAGCCTATTCCACAAACACCTTTTATCCCTGGGAGTCTCTCATCCAAGTATCAAACTGCCCCAGACCTCCTTATCTTTTAAAACCAGATGAGCTCAGGAAGAGCTGGAGGAGTAAAATTATCCTCCATTAAGAATCAACCAGTGGCTCCTCCAACCGGAACCTACTGCTCTGACCCCCTCCCCTAATACTACAGGAATTCCACTGCAGCATTGTAAGAACGCAGGGCCTGAGTCTGATCTCACTTGGGCCGATGTTCCACTGCGCCGGCTTAACTGAATTCAGTGCAGTTACTCCTGATTTACTCCACTGTATCGGGCATCATGATCAGATCCCTGAAGCTAATTACAGTAGAAGAACTTGCAAAAGTTAGGGTTGCAAGAAAGCAATGCTGAGAAGCACCGATCGCCCTGCGTGAAAGAGCCTGGCTCCGAGGATAACCGTATAAAAGATTTCTTTAAGAGATGACTAGACAGGTCTCCAGGGCTAGTCCCCTGGCACCCTCTCTCCCTCTAGGCCTCTCAAGACATGCTGCTGTTGGAAGGAGCTCAGATCCACAGAGCTGTGCTCCTCCCTGCATCCAGAGCTAGGGTGACCAGACAGCAAATGTGAAAAATCGGGACAGAGGGAGGGGAGGTAATAGGAGCCTCTATAAGAAAAAGACCCCAAAAATCGGGACTGTCCCTATAAAATGGAGACATCTGATCACGCTATCCAGAGCACTGCATCCCCCTAAACATCATGAAAGGGAGATAACTTGCTGTGCCTGCACTGAGCTATCTTTATTCCATCCACACAAGCTAGTGCTGGAAAGACAGCCAACGCACCAGCCACAGCTTCGCACTCCCAAGCGGCTGCCTGCAAAGGGAGGTTTGCAGAAGTGCCAGCTCCCACTGAAAGGCAGAATCTTTGCCAGCGGTGCTGCAAAAATCCCCCTCTGCCCCTGCCATTTCTAGCTGTTTCCCTGTCTCTCTCTCAGGCACAGAGGAATCATTAGCAGCATCTCACCTTGCTCCACACACAGAATCCCAGCAAGCAGGGGGAGAAGAAAAGCCTTCATCTTCGGCCTGCCGTCACAGCCTGGGCAGATCAGATAGCTGCTTCCTGGGGGGGCTGGCTATAAATGAGGCTCTTGCTGGATGTCTGTGAAGGCAGCTCACGCGAAGACCGTGAGTTAGAGGGGCGGAGACAGGAGATGGATGGCTGGGCAGGGTGTGCAGGGGAGTTTGCTCACGTGGTTTTTTGGTTTTAGTTCAAGAGCAGCCAGACGCAAGAAGGCTCAGGGGCTTAACGGAATCGAGTGCTGCAGGAAACGTGATTGTGTTTGGTTTCGTTTCCCCGCCGCAGTCTGGAGGGAGGAGGAAATGCAGGACTACAGCATTCCTGTGCCAAAAGCTTCTGCACAAGGAGAGGGTTAATACACGGCATAAGCCAGACAGCACGGTGGAAAATCCCTACTTTATTGTCTAATCCAGTGGTTCTTAACCCTTTCCATACGGGGCTCCAACAGCAAAGGGGGTGGGGACCCTGCTCCTTGCCTTCTGGGTGCAGAGAGAGGGAGCGGGGTCACCAGTGGAGCTGGCCAGGACAGAGAAGCTCCATCCTGTGGAAAAGTTCCAGGTGGCGATAAATCTTTCTGTCCCAAAACCAGATGAAAAGTTAAAACCTCATGGGGGTGGCGACGAAAGGATTGAAAAGTCAAACGTGTTTCAGACTTTTAAAAACGGTTTTTAAAAAACAAAACAGGTCCCCAGAATGCCTGGCTCGCCCACTCTTCAGCACCTTGATCTACGAGCACCCCAGGCCACCTACCTCCCGACCTGGCTGCCCTGGCTCCTTGATGCCTCCAGCTGCCCAACTCCCCATCGGCCCAGCTGGGTGTGCAGCCCAAGACACCAAGGAGCGGGGCATCCACACAGAGGGGCAGGCAGGCAGCACTGGGAATGGGGGAGCTCAAGGAGTGGGGCAGCCTGCCAGGCAGGTGGATGGGAAGACAGGCAGCAAGTGGTTCCAAGGAGCAGGGCAGGTGGGAGTGTTGGGCAGCCCAGGAAGCTGGTTGTCTGGGTGTCAGCTGTGAGGAGGGTCAGGCAGCCTGGCAGTCTCCAGGCAGCACATGGGGAGCCAGCTTCTATGGGGCTCCAGGGAGCAGAGCAGCACACCAAGTAGGGAGTCAGGAGAACCAACGAGCCAGCCAGCTGACTGGGGGATGGGGGAGCAGGCAGCCTGGGGAGATGGCTGCCTGGGATTTGGGGAATCCCAGTTCCCACACTTCCCTCCAGACGTGCTGCTGATGAGCTGGGGGTGAACTGGCAGGAAGTCAGGCCAGTTTCTCTCTGAAGTTTCAGCCAAATCGACATGTTCCTGCAGGCCATTCTGATATTGTCAAACCCCAGCCAGGGTGAGAATCCCTAATTTAAACCCATTTCCTTCCCAAGACACTGCATACTTCTCTCAGCTTTCTCCAGTCTAGTTTAAAATGTCCTGCGTCTGACGAAGTGGGTATTCACCCACGAAAGCTCACGCTCCAAAACGTCTGTTAGTCTATAAGGTGCCACAGGATTCTCTGCTGCTTTTACAGATCCAGACTAACACGGCTACCCCTCTGATACCAGAATATGAGGTTTCCACAGTTCTCTCATCATTTATCATTATTTAGTGCTGAATTATCGGGGGCAGTGGTACTGGCCTCTGTATTTCTGTTGCCTAAAGCTTGTCCATTAAAATGGGTTCCTGTGACCTTTCCTTTATTTAGTTTGCAAAGTCAAGCACCCAAAAGTTAGGTATGATGAACCGGCAGAGTCAGGGGACTACAACTCCCATCAGTCCCTTCCCCACGGCACTTCCCTTTCTGCAGGCAAGGTAGGAGGAAGGACCCTGAGCAGAAAATGATGGGGCACCTTTGGGAGGGAGCAGCTGCATGGCTAACCAGGAGCTGCAGAGAAGCGGGATGCAAAGAACTGTCTGCAGAGTTAGGTGTGTGCGGGACATTGCAGACTGGTGCAGGTCTGTGTGGGGCTTACAGGGGACCAGCAGCAGCTGGGCAAGGAGCCAGTGCAAAGGGGCCCCATGAGAGACACTGAGCCCAGCCTGGAAACCTGGGAGCTCCTATTTGCTTGAAAACAGACTGGATTGCAGAGGGGAGGGATAGCTCGGGGGTTTGAGGATTGGCCTGTTAAACCCAAGTTGTGAGGTCAATCCTTGAGGGGGCTGCTTAGCGATCTGGGGCAAAATCAGTACTTGGTCCTGCTAGTTAAGGCAGGGGGCTGGACTCAATGACCTTTCAGAGTCCTTTCTAGTTCTCTTAGAGAGGTATATTTCCATATATTATTTTTATTATGCATTAGGTCTGAAGAGACCTGACTCGAGTGCACTGTCCCAGGAACTCAAACAAGAACTGCTCTTGCTCACTGTGAATTGTAACATCACAACAGGTATTTGCAACCTTCCCTTTCCTGCCAGGCCTAGTAAAATATCCTTTCCCTTAAACATCCCTCAGGGTAGTTATTCGGACCCACCAGAATAGGCACCAACTTTGCCAGTGGGTGCCCATGCCCCCACCCCTTTCCCTGCCCCTGGCCCCACCCCGACTCCATCCCATCCCGGCCCTGGCCCCAACCCCATTCCAAACCCATCCTCAAAGTCCCCGCCCTAACTCCGCCCCCTCCCTGCCCCTATTGGATCCCTTCCCCAAATCCCTACCCCAACCCCGCCTCTTCCCCCCGTGCACTGTGTTCGCCCTCCTCCCCCATCCCTCCCTGCCCAACGAACCAGCTGCTTTCTGGCACAAGCACTGGGAGGGAGGAAGGGAGCGGGGAGAAGGAGGACGTGGGGCTGCACTCGTGGAGGAGGCAGAGATGAGTGGAGGTGGGGTGGGGCCATAGGGAGCTACCGGTGGACGCTGAGCACCCACCAATTTTTTTCCATGGGTGTTCCAGCCCCAGAGCACCCATGGAGTCAGCGCTTGTGCCCACCAGGGTTAGTCCCTATACAGCCTAGCAGCTGCAGCACCTACACTGCTTGCCTCCAAGTCACAGCCCGCCTGGCATGCTACTGGCACCCCGGGGCTTTTTCCCACAGGACAAGTGCCTCATTCAGTACATCCAAGGATGGACACACAGGGGGCAGAATTAAGTTGCTAGAGCAACCAAACCCTACCTGGCATTTGCTAGTTTTCGAGTGCTTGACTTTGCAACTTTAATGTAGCTTCTTGGGTGAGCTATTTGAGATTTAAATTACGGTAGCACCCAGGGACCCCAACCAGGGCACAGGGATGATGCTAGAGGAGCTGCTAAGGAGGGCAAGGGCAGCTGCAGCAATAGAAGAGCCCTTGGGTAGGGTCTGCCTCATCCCACTGAATTGACTTGGGGGTGGAGGCAGCAGCACTTCTTGCATTGGGGGCGAGGCAGGGCAGGGGAGGCATTAGTACAATTTTGGGGCAGAAGAAGCAGGGACCACTCCTCTTTCTCTTCACCTCCCTCCACCCGATACCCCTGGCAGGGACCCTCCCCCGAAATCCCCAAGCCTCTGGGTTAGGACCTTCCTCCTTTCTGTCACTGACTGACTCAGGGCCTGCAGCAGGGCCATTCTCTGGGCAACATAATAAGCACATGAGCTGGCTTGTAGTCGGCTGCCTGATTGGCTAACCCGCCCCACTGGAGGGAAGAGTCAGCAGACTGGCTATTATGCCCAGCAGCTTCTCCTTCCTTCATTGTGTCACTCCAATTAACCCGTCTTTGATCCTGGGCTCCAGTTCCTGGTTACTGCTCTAAGTCTTGGTCCTGACTCCTGATTTCACCATTGGGCATGACTCCTGCTGACCTATTTGTTGACAGAGTGAGTAAACATCCCTAACAATAGGGTTCATAGTTAATAACCATTCTAATCAATCACAGCACAACATGCAACAAAAACCAGATGTGCCACATTTTGGTGGCTGGTCACAAGTGATGTTGACTTGGAGTGACGCCTGGGCAGGCTTGGGGATCGAGAGCTGTTCTCTCTGCCGGAGCTGCCAGCCGCCTCTCAGCCAAGCCATTGCAAGCTGGCTAGTGTATTTTAGGTGCTGTGGTAGCAATGGGTCTGGAAGCAGAGATGCTGCAGCCTCACAAATCAGTTCAGGGAAGAGTCTGCCGTGCATAAGGACCTGTGACAAGACAAGGAATTCTCATATGCTGCAGTTAATGCTCCAAACAATAAGACCACTACAAACATTTCAAACCTACATGGGAACGCCTCCTTTAATACCTTGCCAGCACCTAGACCTTCATCACATTCTTTGCAATGTCTCTTATTTATCAGTGGCTTAACTCCAGCCATTTCCACTTTCAATTTCTCTATATCTAATCTACGCAAGTCAATCAAAGCACACAGTGATTTCAATGTCAAGATGTCTGGAGAGCTGTTGGAATAGATTGCTGGCAAGCTTTTGTAAAACTTGGAGTTCCTCTCAGATAATCTCCTTTGCAATTCACCATTGGTTTCATCAGTCAGTTCATGATGAATCTATCGTGACCAGACAGCAAATGTGAAAAATCAGGATGGTGATTGGGTGTAATAGGAGCCTCTATAAGAAAAAGACCCAAAAATCAGGACTGTCCCTATGAAATGAGGACATCTGGTCACCCTAGATGAATCTGAGACCACTGATAGGGACCAACGTTCCAAAGTGTCAATGAGCAAGTGCTCCATGACTATCGAACCTTGACATTTTGGGGGCAGTATCTTGGCTATTTTGCTGGCACTATTGAATGTTGATGCTTCATCACATGCATCTTTCAAGACAGAGGGCTTGGATGACATTTCTGAGGACAAATCCTTCAAATCTTCAAAGGCACCTAATCAGTTTGACTCTTTTAGCAAGGTGTGTTAGCTCCTTTGGAAGGTAATTGTTCATAGGAGCAAAAATTTTAAAAATCATTCTGTGGCAAGTTCCCCCCCGGGGTGCGACCTGGAACTGGGGTACTATTCAACCTCTGACCGAGCAGCCTGGGTTCCCTGTCACATTGTGCTATGTAGAACTGATGAATGAAATTGTTTTCAATTGTTCACTTTATTAATGTAAATTCATAAGTAAAGTTTTATGAATGAAACAACATTCATTCATAAAACCGGTTACCCCAATAACTGGCTAATAATTAAAATGCTTGTTAAGAGCCACAGTTGTTCAGCCGGCTGCCTTTGTAAGTTTCACTATCAGTCCAGTTCCTGCTTAAGGCCTTGGCTACACTGGCGCTTTACAGCGCTGCAACTTTCTCATTCGGCTTTGAAAAAACACCTCCCTGAGCGCAGCAAGTTACAGCGCTGCAAAGCACCAGTGTAAACAGTGCCTCAGCGCTGGGAGTGTGGCTCCCAGCGCTGGGAGTGTGGCTCCCAGTGCTGTAAACTAATCCCCATGGGGAGGTGGAGTACCTGCAGCACTGGGAGAGCTCTCTCCCAGCACTGGCGCCACGACCACACTCGCACTTCAAAGCGCTGCCATGAGAGCGCTTCCACGGCAGCGCTGTACAGCTGCAAGTGTAGCCATTCCCTAAGTCACTGAGACTTGCACTGTTTTAGTATCTCAGTATTATAACTTCTGTTCATCATTCATATACTTGCCTACATTGTCACTTCTGTTCACTGTTTGCCATCCACTACTGTTGTCTATATTGTAACTTCTGTTCACTGTTTGCCATATTGTAATTCAAACCCCATTTTAAAACACTTACTCCATTTTGTAAAAGCTTGCTCCAACCTTCATTTTTGCAAACCCTGCTGTAATCTTAATAGTTTAGTTTAGATGTGTGAATGAGGTATGTATGGATGATGGAAACAACCTCCAGCCCCAGCCTGTCCTGATGAAATAGAGTTCAAACATCAACGGCTGAAGATGCAGACAAAGGACCTAAAAAAGTAAGAAAAGTCCACCCTAAAAAGAAAAGGTACAATAGAAGGAAGATCAAAGCCAGGTCCGAGGCTGAAAGTCATGCCTGCAATTGACAGGTGATCAATCACCAAACCCAGAGGACACAGCAAGACCCATAAACTCTGGATTCAAACTAAAGCCTACAAAAAGGATAGGTAAGATGAAAGACTCTGGAGGATAACTTTCTGCTGCCAATGTGGAAGGGCATTGGTGCATGCCCAACAGAGACCCAGCCCTTCCTTGTGCCCGGCTTTCCTGGCCAGTTAGCCTCCACCAGCTATGAACCCAAGCTGCAAAATCAAGCCCCGAACTCAAGCAATGTTCAGGACTAGTAACTATGCAGCAGCTGCAGAGCATCTGATAATGTGTGTGTCTGTGTAGGTATAATGTGTGTGTATAAGGATAAAGATATTAGTTATTGGTCATAAACCAGATTGTTATCATGATAAATGTGGCATCTTTGTCTTGCCCCCTGAAAAGATCCTTGTAGTTTTGTCTGTATAACAGCAGCAATCCAGATTTGCTAAGAGGCACAGAGGGGCACTCGGTGACAGCAGCAGAGTTTCCTTGTGTATGGGAAGAGGGCAGGTATTGTCTAATGGGATATGAAGAAAGGGCACCATCGATAACCCCAGTATAGCTTTGCACAAAGCGGGGTCTGGTGTCTCATTGGAGAAGCCTGAGCAGGTTCTTACGGTCTTCAAGTTCTTTTTTTCTGGCCCGATCACAGTCCAGCCCTGATATAGATGAAGGTGGCCAAGATTGCCATGGCCAGCACCAAGTAGGTGACTTTGACGCTGCTGGCCCCACTGGTGTTGCACAAGAAAGAACTGCAGCAGAAAACAGAGGCGGATGCTGTCCCTATGTTTATCTCACCGCTGGGGCAAACTGAAGCACATCCCTTGGAGATGCTCTGCCTGGAATGTCCGCCTGAACCAGAAAAAGGAATAAGAGAAAGAGATTCAAGATTAAAATGTTTCCCAGAGTTCAGACAGGAGCTCCTTAGTTCTGTAAAGGAGATAATTGCACTGATGTAGCTTAGCTCTGGCAGTCAATGTCCAGCGATTAGAAGTCACTACTGCTATTGTATAACCTGAAAACAGCACTAGTCGCTTCCTTGCAGTTACAGACTCGTTTGTAACCATCTGGGAACATTCTCTTCAGATTTCTGGCCAGGATTTGGGAACAGCCAAAGAGAACCCTGAGAATTCATTCCAGATTGTCACACTGTCCTGTCTCCTGCTGTTGAGCCTCAGAGCTTTAAAGAGCTGGTAGTAGTTAGGTCACAGCACAGCTGATTAAGCCGCAGACACCAATATACTAAAAAAGGCTTCAACTCGGCCTCCTTCTGTACATGCACAACCAGCCAGGCACTGGGATTGGAGCATGCAAATTCTCTCACTTGCACATGCCAATAGTGGAACCTTGCACCAGCACATGAGATGTTTGGTGCTTAAACCATCGCATGGCTGGGGAGCAGCTGCAGGACTGGGCTATACAGAGCCTCATTTCAGGACTTCAGCCAGTGATGAAGGGGTGGATATGGAGCCCCCGTTGCCTGCACTGCCCTCATATCAGTCATTCACTCATGTGCAAACCTCACTAATGAGCACCGGTGCTCCCACGACCTTAGTGCATCCCAGCAAAGTTCTCCTGCCATTTGGTTTCAAGGAGTGATTTCCCAGTTCCACATCAGTGATGTCCCACCCTTCCAGTAGAAAGAGGAAGGAAAACCCAGGGATCTGGAGCTGGGGCAGGATGTCATCTGGGAAAGAGCTATGGAAAGACAATAAGCAGAACATGCCCAAACGTACCAATTCCTGCACCAAGATACGTGGTCACACAGTAGTTTTCACCACTAGCAAATATAGTTAATGCCAGACAACCCCAATTAGAGGACGCATCCTTACAGGTGAAGCAGACCAGCGAGTGAGCTGCAAAAGGAAAACACACCCCATGTTAGAGGCTTGCAGGAATGTTATTTGTTCCTGGTTTACAATGGGCCTTTCTTGCCAAGAAAACCAATGACACATTGGGCTGCATTAGTGGGAGCATTGCCAGGAGATTGAGGGAAGTGATTATTTCCCTCTATTCAGCACCAGTGAGCCACACCTGGAGTATTGCATCCAGTTTTCGTCCCTCCACTACAGAAGGGATGTGGACAAATTGGAGAGAGTCCAACAGAGGGCAACGAAAATGATTAGGGGGCTGGGCACAGGACTTATGAGGAGAGCCTGAGGGAACTGGGATTGTTTAGTCTGAAGAAGAGAAGAGTGAGGGAAGATTTGATAGCAGCTTTCAACTACCTGAAGGGGGGCTCCAAAGAGGATGGAGCTCAGCTGTTCTCAGTGGTGGCAGATGACAGAACAAGGAGTAATGGTCTCAAGTTGCAGTGGGGGAGGTCTAGGTTGGATATTAGGAAACACTATTTCACTAGGAGGGTGGTGAAGCACTGGAATGGGTTCCCTAGGGAGGTGGTGGAATCTTCATAATTAGAGGTTTTTAAGGCCTGTCTTGACAAAGCCCTGGCGGCGATGATTCAGTTGGTGTTCGTCCTGCTTTGAGCATGGGGTGGGACTAGATGACCTCCTGAGGTCCCTTCCAACCCTAATATTCTATGATTCTAATCCCCATTCCTGTCACCCGCTGAATACATAATTCATAATCCATAATTCCAAATACTCATGTTGAGTAGCTAGGATCAATTTACAACACTGTTGTGTTTCTCCCCATAGCAATTACTGATCTTAATGTTTCTGATATATTTATAGGTGCATTTTTTAAATGTCCTTAGATTTGAAACTATCCAATTGCTCTGTGGCTAATCTGCGTTCCTAACACAGTAACCCTAACCCAGCCCCAATCCAATTGTGTTCAACCCACTTATTAGAATGTGCCTTACTTTAGACTGTAAACTCTTCAGGGCAGGGACTGGTTTTTAATGTGTTAGTAAGCTGGCAAAATGGGTCCTGAATCATAACTGTGGCTTCTGCCTCCTCCTGTAATAGGTACAATAAACAATGTCTGTACTAGATTCACAGATTCATAACATCAGTAACAACATGAGAGAGAGGGGTAGCTCAGTGGTTTGAGCATTGTCCTGCTAAACCCACGGTTGTAAATTCAGTCCCTGAAGGGACCATTCAGGGATCTGGGCAAAATCAGTACTTGGCCCTGCCTAGTAAAAGGCAGGGGGCTGGACTTAATGACCTTTTAGGGTCCCTTCCAGCTCTATGAGATAGGTATATCTCCCTATTAAAAAATATCTAGGTTGACTTCCTAATAAACACAGGCCAGAGAACTGCCCCAAAAATCATTCCTAAAGCAGAGCTTTTAGAAAAACACCCAATTTTGATATAAAAATTGCCAATGATTGAGACTCCACCATGACTCTTGGTAAATTGTTCCAATGCTTAATGACCTTCACTGTTACAAATTTATGCCTTATTTCCAGTCTGAATTTGTCTAGCTTCGACTTCCAGACAATGGATCTTGTTACTGGTTTCTTTTGAAGATTGAAGAGCCCATTATTAAGTATTTGTTCTCTGTTTAGGTGTAACCCACACACCTCCTGGGTGTGGCGTTCTGTCCCATCTAGTGGCACTGATACCACTCAAAGAGAGAGATAAAATGGGTGTGCTTTACAGCCTTAGCTAACAGGCAACTGGCTCATTTGGTAGAGGCTCAAGCACTAAGCTACAGAGGTCCCTGTGTCAATCCCACCCACCAAGGACCCGGGTCTGTCAGCATTACATGGGCACATATAGACTGTGATCAAATCACCCCTTAACCTTCTCTTTGTTACGCTAAATACATTGAGGTCCTTGAATCTACTGCTAATCATTCTCATGACTTTTCTCTGAACCCTCTGAAATTTCCCAACATTCTTCTTCAATTGTGGACATCAGAACTGGACACAGGTTTCCAGCAGCGGTGGCACCAGTGCCAAATACAGAGGTAAAATAACCTCTGTACTCCTATTCAAAATTCCATTATACATCCAAGAATCACATTAGCCTTTTTGTCACACAGGGAGGTCATGTTCAGCAAATTATCCACCATGGCCCCCCAGTTTTTTTCAGAGTCACTGCTTCCCAGGGTAGAGTCTCCCCTCCTGCAAATATGGCCAACATTCTTTGTCCCTAGATGTATACCTTTACATTTAGCCATATTAAAACACATATTGTTTGCTTGTGCCCAGCTTACCAAGCGATCCAGATTGCTCTCTGTCAGTGACCTGAGCTCTTCATTATTCACTACTCCCCTAGTTTTTCTGTCACCTCTACATTTATCAGTGATGATGTTATGTTTTCTTCCAGGCCATTGATAAAAATGTTCAATAGCATAGGACCAAGAACTGAACCCTGCATGACCTCACTGGAGACACACCCACTAATTGACCATTCTCTGTTGATAATTACATTGTGACACCTATCAGTGAATCAGCTTTTAGGCCAGGTCTACACTACCACTTATGTCAGCACAAGGTATGCTGCTCATGGGTGTGAAAAAACACCCCATAGCGACATAAGTTATACCAACCTAACTGCTAGTGTGGACAGAGCTATGTCACTCACCCACCAACACAGCTACAACCACTCACTGGGGGTGGTTAATCCTGTCACGGGCAGAGCTCTATCCGGTCGGCATACAGCAGCCACAGGAAGATCTTACAGAGGTGCAGCTGCATTGGTACAGCTCTGCCGCTGTAAGCGCACTAAGGTAGACATGGCCATAGTCAATGTGTGCCAGGCTAATGTTCTGTCATCCTAGTTTTACATCAAAATGTCACACGGCACCAAGTCAAATGCCAGTGCTAACGAGTACATTACAGAGGAAAAACAGAAACAACAGGCTCATGAAAAATGTCTAAAAATAGAAAATGTAATGAAGAGGGAGGAATTATTTAAGGAGTCAGTGACTGAAACTACAGAACAAAGAACCTAAGCAATGCAAGAGCAAAAACCAGTTGCCACCGAGCAGATAATGGAACAATTTGCCAGGGGAAGAAGATTTTGATGCTCAGCTACTAGAGATGCTGAAGAACTTGAGAGATACAACACAGCCCTTAGGAAATGCCTTAGATAAGACCTGTGGAATCTGACCTTGCAAAGAGCAGAGCTTGGCCAAGGCTCTCACATCCTGACCCAAGGCCCAATGCACTCAGTGGAAAGACTCCCGCTGACATCACTGGGCTTTGCATCAAACCGTTACTGCCCACGCCAGCTCTGTCTGTGTTCTCCGCGCAGTCACTGCTCTCCTTCAACCGCCCAGTAGTTGGCACTTAAACTCCACGTTATGTCTTAAGGCGGGTTAGTGAGTAGCCAGCTAAAGCAAAGGGAGTTCCTGGGAAGAGGCTCCTTGCATAGTAAAAGGAATATTCCTGTTGCTCTGGGGACACAGCTACCACCTACCTGCAATAACCCCATTTGCCTGGCGCAGGGCCAGCTCTAGGTTTTTTTCCGCCCCAAGCAAACAAAATGTTGGCTGCCCCCCACCCCAGCCCTGGGCTCCTTGCCGCACCCCCCTGCTGCCCCAGTCCTGGGCTCTCCCCCACCCCACACAACCTGCCGCCCCAGCTCTGGGCTCTCCCCTTCTAGAACTGATAAATAAAATTGTTTGTAATTGTTCACTTTATTAATGTAACTTCTGTTCACCATTCACTACACTTGCCTACATTATAACTTCTGTTCACTCTTTGCCATATTGTAATTCAAACCCCATTTTAAAACATTCATTCCATTTTGTAAAAGCTTCCTCCAACCTTCATTTTTGCAAACCCTGCTGTAATCTTATTAGTTTAGTTTAGATGTGTGAATGAGACATGTATGGATGATGGAATCAACCTCCAGCCCCAGCCTGTCCTGATGAGATAAAGTTCAAATACCAATGGCTGAAGACTTAGACAACAGCCCTAAACAAAGTAAGGGCTTGGCTACATTAGAAATTTCAAAGCGCTGCCCCGGCAGCGCTGTGGGAGCGCTGCCACGGCAGCGCTTTGAAGTGTGAGTGTAGTAAGAGCCGCAGCGCTGGGAGAGAGCTCTCCCAGCGCTGCTTGTAAACTACATCCCTTACGGGTGTAGAGTGCTCCCAGCGCTGCCGCCCTGATTATACTGACACTTTACAGCGCTGCATCTTGCAGCGCTCAAGGGGGTGTTTTTTCACACCCCTGAGCGCAAAAGTTGCAGCGCTGTAAAGTGCCAATGTAGCCAAGCCCTAAGACACATCCACCCTAAAAAGAAAAGGACAAAAGAAACAACAGAAGGAAGATCAAAGCCAGGTTCAAGGCTGAAAGTCACGCCTGCAATTGACGGGTGATCACTCCAAACCCAGAGGCAGCGTGACACAGCTAGACCTATAGACTTTGAATCCAAACTAAAAGCCTATAAAAAAGAAGGGTGAGATGAGAGACTTTGGGTAACATTCTGCTGCCAACATGGGAGGACACCGGTGCCTGCCCAACAGAGACCCAGCTTGTCCTTGTGCCTGGCTTTCCTGGCCAGTTACCGCTACAAGCTACCAACCCAAGCTGCAAAATCAAGCCATGAACTTAAGCTGTCTTCAGGACTGGTAACTTATGCAGCAGCTGCAGAACATCTGGTGGATGTGTGTGTGTGTGTGTGTGTGTGAATGTGTGTGTGTGTATAGGTATTAGGTATAATGTGTGTGTGTATGTGTATGTATAGGTATTAGGTATAATGTGTGTGTATCAGAATTAAAATATTAGTTATTAGTCATAAATCAAATTATCATAATGTTGGGGGAAGGAAAGCTCCAAGTAATTGGCAATATGGTGTGGGGTCAGAAGTTTACATTCTCAGGCCTGCTAGCTAGCATGAGTACATGTGATCATTTATCATTTTCTTTTGTTCTTTTGTTTATGGTATAAGGTGTAATCGATCAAAGGGGGGTGGTCAGTAGTGTGGGTAAAGGATACAGTTAATTAAAAGATCCGGTAGTTAATGAATTGTAAATGATGAATTGTAGCACCTGTGAACATCTCTGTAAACAAG
>NC_133770.1:297956593-297971392 GCF_003597395.2 Chelonoidis abingdonii
CACCCCAGAGCCTGCACCCCAGCCAGAGCCCTCACCCCCAACACTCCAACCCTCTGCCCCAGCCCTGAGCCCTCTCCTCCATCCTGAACCCCTCATTCCCTGATCCATCCTAGAGCCCTCACCTGAGGGGAAAAACACGCAACATAAATTTGGTGGTTAGTTTAGAGTATCATAGAATATCAGGGTTGGAAGGGGCCTCAGGAGGGGGCAGTTGGGGACAAGGAGAAGGGAGGCTTAGATAGGGGGTGGGGTCCCAGGGGGAAGTTAGGGGCAGGGGTCCTGGGAGGGGGCAATCAGGGGACAAGGACCAGTGGCGCTTAGATAGGGGGCAGGGTCCTGGGGGGCAGTTATGGGCAGGGGTCACAGGAAGGGGTGATCAGGGAGCGGGGGGGTTGGATGAGTTGGGGTTTCTGTGGGGGGCAGAGGGAGTGGATAATGGCATGGTGGGGCTACCCTCCCTCTCCGTGGAGTGTCCTATTTTTTGAGTGTTAAAATATGGTATCCCTACCCTGCACAGTGCAGCTCTCCATTCACAGCAAGCTGCAGCATGAGGTCTCAGCTACCTCACTCCCTCCTTTCCTGTTGGTAGTGACCAAGGGAATGCTGGGAAATATAGTTCTTTCCCTGCTCCAGGGCTGGCTCTATAGGCAGGGAGCTAACCAAGGAACTACAGCTCCCAGGGACCCCTGCTGGTTCTCAGCTCCCATGCTGGATACCTGCCGCCCCTGCAAATGGGCTGCCCCAAGCACATGCTTGCTTTGCTGGTGCCTAGAGCCACCCCTGGTCTGGTGAAGGGTGTCTACAGTCCAGGCACAGGGTCCAGCAGATTTCTCTCATGCGCTGGGCTGGATTTGATCACATATGGACTGGGACTAGGAAAATAACATAACCTCTGTGTCCACTTGGTTGATATCATGATGTGCTTAGACACTGAGGCATGGGATCCAGAGTGAGTATCTAGAGGGGGCAGCTAAGAGCAGCAAGAAACAAACTAGTCATTTCTCACTATGGACCCCATGGAATTGGAAGTGTCCTTGATTTCTGAGCCAGAAACCCAGGTGGCTGGAGCTGCTCAGTTTCCTTGGGCTCAGGCTGCAGTTTATTCTGGCACCTGGTGCAGGTCTTGGAGTGATTTATTTATGTACGTTAATGTGAGTAAACAGTAAGGGGGGGGTTAATACATTTGTATAGATGATCAAAACCCAACCACATCTGGGAGATTATAAATGGGGAAATCTTTGAACAAGTGAACATTCATTGGTTAATAACCGAGCCTGTTCTTCCTAGGTTTAGTAAATAAATAAATAAAAGCCTATTCCACAAATACCTTTTATCTCTGGGAGTCTCTCATCCAAGTATCAAACTGCCCCAGACCTCCTTATCTTTTAAAACCAGATGAGCTCAGGAAGAGCTGGAGGAGTAAAATTATCCTCCATTAAGAATCAGCCCGTGGCTCTTCCAACTGGAACCTACTGCTGTGACCCCACTTCAATATTACTGGGATTCCACTACAGCATTGTAAGAACGCAGGGCTGATGTTCCACTGCGCCGCTTAATGGAATCCAGTGCAGTTACTCCTGATTTACTCCACTGTATCAGGGATCATGATCAGACCCTTATGGTTTTAGCTGATTACAGTAGAAGAACTTGCAAAAGTTATGGTTGCAAGAAAGCAATGCTGAGAAGCACTGATCGCCCTGCGTGAAAGATCCTGGCTCCGAGGATAATCGTGTAAAAGATTTCTTTAAGAGATGACTAGGCAGGTCTCTAGGGCTAGTCAGCCACCTTTAGCCCCCCTCTATACCTTGCAAAACAGCTGCTGCTGAGGGGAGAGATAGCTCAGTGGTTTGAGCATTGGCCTGCTAAACCCAGGGTTGTGAGTTCAGCCCTTGAGGGGGCCACTTAGGGATCTAGGGCAAAAATTGGTTATGCTAGTGAAGGCAGGGGGCTGGACACCTTGACTTTTCAAAGTCCCTTCTAGTTCCAGGAGATTGGTATATCTCCAATTATTACCTTTATCCACAGAGCTGTGCTGTCTCCTGCATACAGAGCACTGCATCCCCCTAAGCATCATGAAACAGAGATAACTTGCTGTGCTGTGCCTGCACTGAGGTATTTTTAATACAGCCACACAAGCTAGTGCTCAAAAGACAGCCAACGCACCAGCTGTTGCCAGGGCCGGTGCAAGGATATTTTGCACCCTAGGCAAGACTTCCACCTTGTCCCCCCTCCCACTACCCACCCCCATAACATCGGTTCATTGAGGGGCAAATCCCAACAAACCTTTACAGACCCCAGGGGCCAGGCATGCCCAGGGGCTGCTCCCCAGACCAGGTTCCCCCCTTCCCATCCCCTGAACTCCCCTGGAGGGTGCACAGCCCCGCTGTGAGCCCTCCTCATCCCATCCCAGCAGCCCCCACTCCAAGTCCACTCACTGGGTTTGCTGGGCTTGGGCCGCTGCAGCAGCTCGGAAGGGAGGAGCTGCCTTCTGGGGGCTCCTGCAGCAGATGCATGTGGGCAGAGGTCCCCATGCGCCCCCCCGAGTTCCCCCTCACTGCGCTCGGGCTCTGTAGCTCCTGGGAGTGTGAGCCACCGCTGCTGCCACTGCCGCTCCCAAAGCAGGCTCAGAGTCATTCGCTCCAGGCTCACATGCCTGGGAGCTGCAGAGCCTGAGCATGATGAGGGGGGAGCTTGGGGGCACACGGGGACCTCTGCCCATATGCATCTGCTGCAGCAGGAGCCCCCCAGGGTGGCGCCAGGCTGCAGCCTGGGCAGGAGCGGGGTGGCATGGCTGCTCCCTGCTAGCAGCACCACCACCTTTGCAGGGCTTCTGCTTCCCTGCACCGCACCGGCTCCTCCATGGCTGGGGCTTACCGACTCGCAAGCTGACACTCTGGCTGTCCTGTGCCGCTGGAAGGCGGCTCCTCCCTGCCGAGCCAGGGCACTGCTTTTTCTGCCCCCAGCGCCGTCCTTAGGATTTATGGGGCCTTATGCAGTAATATTAAACTGGTACCCCTATGCCCGACAGCATCCTGAGCTTGCAGCCTGGTGGGGGTGGGGGTGGAGGAACAAGGCAGAGAGAATAACAAGATGGCCGGCCCGCCTCACAGTGGCAGAGAGTCACAGTTCCCCGCAGAGACCCCTGTACCCTCTCCCTCATGCAGAATGGACATGCAGAAGGTACCTAATTAAAAGCACTAAACTTGGGAATAAAAAATGTCAGTCACAGGTTTTTTGATATGCCCTGAAGTTGGTCAGACATTTATTTGCAAAAACTTTGTAGTAAGGGTGGGTCAGCTGTCCTGCTGAATACAAAATTAAATATTATGGAATACATGATGCAGCTCTTCTCTGTTTTCCCTTTTCTTAATCAGTATTTCTAAGCTGAATTTATATTTTAAATGTACTCAAACCTTAAGCCAGCATTCCAGATTACTACATATTTAACTCACTGAAACAGATATCATTTTAAATTAATCAGTGAAAGAGGTTTAGTGTGTTCATAACCATGTTCATTGCTTTTAGAAAAAGGGAACACTAATTTACTGTGTGCTATCTCCATAACAATAGACATGTTTACGAAATGTCACCAACTTTAAAAAATGTTTCCAAAGGATTTTATATTTTACTAAGGTACTGACTATGCTTAAAACTAGTTCATCAGATAGTCAGAAGTAAAGAAAGGGAAACTCTTTGTCCAGCAATCTGGAAGCAAAGGGCTTTTGCTTCCTTCAATGGGGGTGCGGGGTAGGGGAGGGGATGAATGGAGAAATGGATGGACAGAAAGGACAGGAAGACTTTGGAAGTAAGTTTTTTTTATTATAGTAATTAAAATGTGTATTTTAGATAACGGTGGTCTTTTGAAGAATTTATTTAAAAAAACATATGTCTGAAGATCCAGGCATTCAAGGCTAAAGGTAATTGTGCTTCTAAAAATCTGTGCAAGGATTTTTTAGAGATGTGATTTTATAATCTACACCAGCTCACTAATGAAATATTTTTAAAGCAAATTTTAAACTAAGGTCCTATAGACTGACATGTTCTGTGTAAACAGATTTGAAAAATGTATTAAGATGATGTTAAGAAAAAGTGAACGGTACAGAGTATTACAGTCATGCACAATTGTTTTTGTCAGTACATTCAGAAACTGACAGTAGATACCTGTGAGTTGGCAAATGCCTGTTAAATGTTTTCATTACCTCTTGAATGGCTTTTTAACAGTTTCAGTGTTGTGCTAATAGGTCTGGCAGGCTGGAGACTTTTTCTCCTTTAATTACTAGATCCCCTTTCCAGGAAGACTCAGAGCCTGCAGGAAGGGTCAGAACAGGGAAAGGAAGAGCTAGTGGGGTGGACACTAAGACCCAGTGGTGCCCCATATTTTCAGGTGCCCTACCCAGCTGCCTATGCCTGAGGATGGCCCTGGGTATCCCCAACCACTTGCCACCCTAGGCAACTGCCTAGTTCGCCTAGTGGTTGCACCAGCCCTGGCCCTTGCTTCGCACTCCCAAGCGGCTGGCTGCAAAAGGATGTTTGCAGAAGGGCCAGCTCCCACTTAAAGGTAGAAACAGTGCTGCAAAAATGCTTCCCTGGCTCTCTCTCAGTCACAGAGGAATCATTAGCAGCATCTCACAGAACGCCACCAGCAGGGTGAGAAGAAAAGCCTTTATCTTCAGCCTGCCCTCATAGCCTGGGCAGATCAGCCAACTGCTTTTTGAGGGGCTGGTTATAAATGATCTTGGTGTTTACCTGTGAAGGCAGCGCATGGAAAGACTGAGTGTTAGTGGGGAGGAGACAAGAGCTTGATGGCTGGGTGTGGGATGTGCAGGGGAGTTTGCTCACATGGTTTTTTTCTTAGTTCCAGAGCAGTCAGCGGCAACTAGGCACAGAGTCTTAATGGAATCCAGTGCTCCAGGAAATGTAATTGTGTTTGGTTTCGCTTCCTCACTGCAGTCTGAGGGGAGGAGGAAATGCAGGATGTTACCTCAAGAGGAGTAACGTAACGCTTCAGAAGGGAAACCTCTAGAAATGGTGGGGGGAGGGCAAAAATAGAAAAGGGAAGCTCCTTTTCTCAGAAGGGCAGACTTGACTCTCTTCCCCGTCTGCCACCAGTTAGATTAGCTGACAATAGATGTGCCCCTCCCTCCCTGTGTGGTGCAGTGAAAATAAGAGAAGACGAGGTAATATGGTACAAACAAAGGTAAGAGTATTAAGGGTGAAGGTACAGAAACTGGGTAAAATGGGGGCGAAACACAAGCATAAACAGTGAATCAGTGACTGGTTTAGGAGCTTGAAGTTCAGACCCACAAAACCTCCCTTGGTGTTTGAGAAAGCAACAAATGATGCCCCAACACAGAAACCTTTCCCTGTTATTTGTAGGTGCAGTGGACACAATGTATGGATGCGAGCCCCAGGACCTTCAACTCTCCAGCTGACTGGAAGCCTTCGAGGAGGACCACTGGGGAGTCCCAACGACGGATGGGCTCTGTCATGGTGGGGGGGAGACCCTCTGGGATGCTGAGCACCAGGAAAGCAGCAGGACCCTTCACAGGGAAGGTGGATTTGCTGTGGGGGCAGGGGTGGGTGGCGATGGTAGGCCTCTCCTTTCTCCAGGGGTGAGGTTCTTCTCACTAGCTCTGAAGCGGTGGGAAGACCCAACCGTACAGGCACTGCCACTGGAATGGACAATCCCGGGCTGTATCGTCTTTATGGCGGGAAAAGTTCTGAGGGAATGGAGTGTTGGGGGCTGGCTCTGGCGGGAAAAGCTGGTTCTGTCCGGTTTGAGCCAGGAGACTCCAGCAACTTAACTGTAAACAAGTCAGCTTACAAAGATGGAGTCCAACGGTCACAGTTCAAATACCCCATGTTGGATTTCATTAAAGCCAGTGATTCACATAATATTACCTCATAAATACATTATTAAAAGAGCGAATTGAACACATTAAACAGTAACAACATTCCTTACTTATTTATACCTAAGAAGGACTACAGCATTCCTGTTCCAAAAGCTTCTGCATGAGGAGATGGTTAATACACTACATAAGCCAGACACCACAGTGGAAAATCCCTACTTTATTGTCTAATCCGGTGGTTCTTAACCTTTTCCATACCAGGTTCCAACAGCAAAGAGGGTGGGGACCCTGCTTCCTGTCTTCTGGGTGCAGAGAGAGGGAGGGGGGTCACCAGTGGAGCTGGCCAAGACAGAGAAGCTCCATCCTGTGAAAAAGTTTCAGGTGGCAATAAATCTTTCTGTCCCAAATCCGGATGAAAAGTTAAAAAGTCATGGGGGTTTAAATGCTACAATGCTGGGCTGCTCTGGTTATTTCCGCACCACAGGGATGTTAAATTTAATTATATTATGGTCACTATTACCATAGTAGTCCAACTATAGTCACCTCTTGGACCAGATCCTGTGCTCCGGACTTTGCATCTTATGAAGTCATTTGCTAAAGTGCAAAATGAGTGTAAAATGCTACCATGGTTATTTGATACTGTTTGACACCCATTCTGCACAGAGAGGAAGGATTACACTCTGTGCAGGGCAATGGCGAATAAAGCCCCTTCTGATGGCCTCTCAGGGATTCTTGTAACTACATTAAGATTTCTTATTTTTCACCCATTTTCTATCTGTGGCCATGACACCCTGAACGTGCCTGCATTCAGAAGCTACGTGGAGTTGGGGGTACTTAGGGCTTGGATGGGAGATCCTGTTTGCTTGATGTCTGGTAAGAGTTTATAGCTAGGACCCTACCATTTAGCATGTTTCTAGCCCTGCTTGTTGCATAGAAATCTATTAGCAGACAAGCAGTTATTTACTATAGCAGTTAGAATGGAAAGATTGCAACTAGCCTCCCTTTCCTGTATATAAGAAGGGTCATAAGCAATGTGATTACTAGCCAAAGTCCTCTGGAGGGCAAGAGAGTATAGAGATAACTGATCTTCATGTCTAGTCATAGGGCTATCCCTTTGGATTATGCATTATTTGTAGATGCTACCTCCTCAATCCTTCCTCTGTAGCTAAGCAAATAAAGTCTTTGGTGTGAGCCAGTGGCTGGAATGCTGGTCTGGAACTTGGGAGACCATCGTTTGATTGTCTTCTCCACCACAGATTTCCTGAGTGACTCTTGGCAAGTTACTTACAACCAGTTTTTTAAGATGCCTCCATAAGGCACCGTTGGAATGTCCACATCAAGCTACCACCGCTGGCTGCGATTGTAACAACCGTCATTCACATCTATTCAACCTTTTACTTAAGACAGAAAAAATGGGAGGGGAGGGAGGAGACAGTTAAAGCATTTGAGATATAAAGTGTTACATGTAAAGGCTTTCATTGTACGGGAGATAAGATGTAAATACTTAACAGTGAAGGGAATTAACCATTGGGACAATGGACCAAGGGCTGTAGTGGATTCTCCATCACTGCCCATTTTTAAATCAAGGTTCAATGTTTTTTCTAAAAAATAATCCTTAGGATTTTTTTCCAGGGAGTTCTCTGGGGTGTGTTATAGAGAGGGGTTCATACTGTCCCCTTTTGGCCTTGGACTCTATGAAACTCAGCATTGCCAACTCTCATGATAATTATTGTTTTCCTTAAAGTCCCAGCTCCTGGAGTGAGGTGGATATGTGATGATCTCAGCCTACATCCTTAAAGAAAAAGCAAGTTTCTAGCCCTGGTGGCTGTGGAGAAAGCTTCAAAATGTGACCCCAGCGCACCCTAAAGACTCCAAATCTGTTATATTTACATCATCTCATGATTTTAAAGCCAGTCTCATGATTTTTGGTGAGCCTCAATTATGATTTTTGAGCATTTGGGGTTGGCAATACTGGGAATAACCAATATCTCTTGTTCCCTTTTCCTTTAGCTATATGGAGCCTTTTATACAGAGAGAGGCTTCTGCTTGGAAGTCGTGTGTGTGAGGGGTGTTGTATCTGTTCTTCTCGGGGAAAAGAGTAAAGGGAAGTGTCTGGAGCTACTGATGCTATCAGAGTCTGATTTAGGTTTGGGGGCGGGGTTGCATTGCTTTTATCTTGTGTTAATGGTCACAGGCTCGCAGTAGTGTTGCGAAAGGTGGAGTAGATTTGGCCAGCTCAGCCAGCAGGCAGAAAACATGGAATAAAAAGCAGAAGAAAGAAGAAGGGTCAGGAAAATAACCCTGGAGGGGAAAGGTGACAGCAGGAGCTTGACTCTCATGCCCCTGGCATTGTTCAGGAATTAGCTGAAGCTGGTAGAGATCGTGATGGCTCTCTGGCTCAGTCTGATTAGGAGGCTTGGTTGGTCCTGGAGGATCACGAGATGGTCGGGGTGGCCTCCTTGAAGGTGATGTTCACTCTTTCCAGTCCACCCAGCCCACTCCTCTCATGTAGTGACTCGCCCGTCCCCTGAACTTGTAACTCAAAACGATCCAATTTGTACCAGTTTTCTCTGCCTTTCTAAACAATTTTACATATCAGGTGAGCTGGACTTGTGTTACTTTGAACAATTTAGAGAACAGGCCTCTGCTCAACCACTATCATCATCTGAATGGGGAAACCGAGCCATGGAGAGGTTAAATGACTTGCCCAAGGTCACACAAGGAGTCTGGGGCAGAGCCAGAAACTAAAGCCAGATTTTCTGAGTCCCATGCCAGTGATTTAACCATAAAATTATCCTTACTCCTCCTATCTGAGTCTCTGCCTGGAAGACCCACTGCCTTATGCCATTGTTTCTGAGTAGTCAGGAAAGCAAGGGCAAGTTAGAATTTCCATGCAGCTATCTTCATTAATCTGGAGTTAAGGTTGAAAGTGCATCTCAGTATCTTAAGGGTTAAAAACTATTGCTACAATTTTGTAGTTATAAAAAAAACCCAAATATTAGAAACTCAGGAAATTAATTTATGTTAAATTTAACAGAAACCAAGTCAAGCCATTCAGCCACTTTGAAGCTAGCCCGTCTTGTTTCTGTAAAGTTTGTCCCTCTGTAGTACTGATATAAAAGCCCATGTCCTTTTTGTCCAATATAATCATGAAGTACTGGAATGGGTTCCCTAGGGAGGTGGTGGAATCTCCTTCCTTAGAAGTTTTTAAGGTCAGGCTTGACAAAGCCCTGGCTGGGATGATTTAGTTAGTGCTGGTCCTGCTTTGAGCAGGGGGTTGCACTAGATGACCTCCTGAGGTCCCTTCCAACCCTGATATTCTATGATTCTATGATCTATGCTTATACTCCCAGTTCTTATATCTCTTTGGAATTGCTGAAAATGGGCCATTTCCTCTACCACTAGAAACAGTTCTTTATCTCTTCTGCTGGTAATAGCTCAGCTTAACTGATCACTCTCATTAGAGTGTGTATGGTAACAGCCATTGTTTCATGTCCATATATTCCTACTGTATTTTCCACTACATGCATCCGATGAAGTGGGGCTGTAGCCCACGTAAGTTTATGCTCAAACAAATTTGCTTGTCTCTATGGTGCCACAAGCACGCCTGTTTTTGATGATAAAAATTATTTTAAAACCCTGAGGAAAGGAGAGAGAACTCCCAGGCTAAAAGGGCCAAAGATAGGAAAAACGTCATATCCTAAGAGATGATGCGTATGTTGTAATATAAACACGATGTCGATATTTTGCAGCAATTTAGTGCATGAAAGCAGATAGCTAGTTGCATTGTTCCCCTCTGGTGTTATCTGGACCGGTGATATGCTAGGTCACTCCAATTCATGACTCTACGAGCTATCCTTACCCTACTCTGCTGTGAGAACTCCTAGCCTCTGGCATGTAAGCTGTTCCTAGGCTTGTGCAACAGGAGCACACTAGCCAATATCTTCAGTCCCAGACACAACCCAAGGAACCGCCATCTTACAGGGTCCAAGTTATGCCGCTGGACATTGCACCCTAAATGAGTTTGCGATTTAACAAAGAAATTACGTACCAGGTTTCTACCCCAAGGGGAGGTGCTGCTCGCTTCAGACCAAATACACCGTCAGAAAGAATAAAAAATAAATTATTAATTATAAAAGCTAGTTTTTACCTTATTATAAGTGAAAATATAACAATACGGATCTGGTCAAATGAAATAAAGCAAAAAACATCCCAAAGTGAGCTTACACTTTCAATGCCCTTATAAATGTAGATACGTCTCACCCACAGGCTGGCTGGTTGCGCTTCAGCCAGGCTCTCTCCTTTGATCAGCGTTCCATAGCTTAGTGTAGTAGTGTCTGTGGATGGAGTGGAAAAGAGAGCATGGGTAGACACATTTTCAGCCCCATACTATGTACATGAAATTATAAGGTATAATTACTATAACATTACTGTAACAACTGTGTGCAATGCATCATGAGATTTCTAAACATATCTGATATGAAAAAGATGAACATGAGTGCTGCTGTTCCCCGTGGCACAGAGTCACAGTAGTTGACTCATATTACAGCCAACTAAGAATCATAGATTCTTGGGCTCTTACTTGTGATGACAATATCTTTCTGACAGGAGTTGACAGCACGACAATCTCAGGGTACATCTACATACGGATTATTTCTGATTTTACATAACCAGTTTTATAAAACAGATGTAAAAGTCGAGTCACTCAGCCACACTAAGCACTTAATTGGTAGTGTGTGCCATGTCGGCTACGTCGATTCCAGAGCGTTCGTGGGTAGCTATCATAGCTATCCCATAATTGCATCTCCCTGCCCTTAGAATTCTGGCTGAAGCCAGTGGCTGATTGGGGCAAAAATCATTTTGGCGGGTGGTTCTGGGTAATTGTCGGTCATCATTCGTTCCTCCGGGAAAGCAACGCAGACAATCATTTTCGCCCTTTTTCCCGTGGATTGCCCTGCAGACACCATAGCATGGCAACCATGAGCCCATTCAGCTTTTTTTCTTTTTCTTTTTTCTTTTTTTACAGTCACCATATTGTACTGTTGCCGCAGACAGAGGCGATTTACTCCAGCGCTACACCGGAGCATTCATTTGCTTTTGCCATGATAGCAGAGATGGTTACCAGTGTTCTGTACCATCTGCTTGGATAAATGCATGAGATGATGTTAATCTGTGCTTCTTGTACTGTCTGCTGCTGTGCATAGTGCCCCGGTGTAATTGGCCGGGGGCGCAAAAGCAAAACTGGGAATGACCCCTAGTCAATTCTTCTCTTATGTGTCTAAAATAGGAGTCAGTCCTGCCTAGAAGTATGGGGCAAGTGTACTAGAGAACCAGGTGTATCAGATAGCACAGCTGCTCCGTGCAGATCTGCAGAAATGATGAGCTACATGCCATTCACGGGAGGTGCCCCGTGCAAACACACCCCACCCGTTGCTTCCCTCCTCCCCCAACTTCCTGGTGCTACATGCCGTGCTCTCCCCCCCGCCCCATTTGTGTCATGAAGTTATGAAAGAATGCATGAATAAGAAACAGTTGACTTGTTAGTGAGATAAAATGAGGGGAGGCAGCCTCCAGGGCTACGACGGTCCAGCAGGCATTAATGCCGGTGCGGGGGAAGGAGTCCAGCATCCCCTGCTATGGAGTCCAGGCAGTACAGAATCTTTTCTTTACACATGAAGGGAGGGGGCTGATTGAAGTTCAGCCCCCAGTTGCTATGATGAAGACAGTTACAAGCCGTTCTGTCCCATCACTGGAGTGACCGAATCATTCCTATTTTTACCCAGGCGCCCCCCCCGGCCGCCTCACCTCAGGCCAGCCGAGGATTGAGCATACTCAAGCATGGAGCACTCACAGGCTGATAAGGACTGTTACCAGTCTTACTGCACCATCTGCCACCTGGAGGGAGAGGAGCGAATACCTGCGCTTCACTGCTGCAGCATTGCGTCTACCAGCAGCATTCAGTAGACATAGGGTGACAATGAAAGAAGTCAAGAAATGATTTCTTTCCCTTTTCTTTCACTGTGGTGGGGGGAGTAAATTGAGGAGCTATTCCCTGAACCACGCCGGACAATGTGTTTGAACCTACAGGCACTGGGAAGCTCAGCCAAGAATGCAAATACTTTTCGGAGATGCTGTGGACTGTGGATAGCTGGAGTCCTCACTACCCCTCCCTCCATGAGTGTCCATTTGAGTCGCTGCTTCCCGTTACTTCGTCACACAGCACTGTGTAGCCTGGAGATTTTTTCAATGCTGTGCATTTCTGTCTTCTTACGTAAGCTTTGATAGAACAGATTGTTTCCCCATACAGTATCAGATCAGTATTCCTGTATGGTCCCATGCTGGCACTGTTTTGATTTCGGCCTGCATCGCACCCGTGCTGAATCAGAGCTCCACGCTGGCAACAAGGAAAGTAAAAGCTAAATTCGCGGAGTGCTTTTCCGTTACCTTGGCACTGTATCCGAGTCAGATTGCTGCCAGAGCGGTCACGTGCACTGGGATACCTGCCAGCGGCCAATACCGTCGATTTGGCGGCCACACTAACCCTAATCCGATATGTTAATACCGATCTTAGCGTACTCCTTCGTGGGAGGATACAGAACGATTTAAAGACCCTATATCGAATATAAGAAGCTCGTAGTGTGGACGGTACAGCGTTAAATCATTTTAACGCTGCTTAAATCGGTTTAAACACGTAGTGCTTAGACCAGCCTCAGAACACACCCCTCCCGGACTGAGAACTAGATGGCAACTCAGACTGGTCTCCTGAGACGTTCTGAAATGCATGCAAATTACTCCAAAAACCCGTACAGAAAAACGTTGCAGGTTCAGCGGTGTATATGATGAAAGGACCACATATAAAGAAGCGTCTTCAGCCTCCAACGTGCCAGCCATAATAGGCTATTGAAAAGGGGAAAGTCAGAGATTTTGAAAACCTGGGGTATGAAATGAGATCAGACAAATCCACTTAAGAGAGTACTGAAAAACCCCTATTAATAACTGGGAGGGTAGTTAAAGCCTACGCGGATACATCAGCCAAGGCAAGGGTTAGCAGTTGGAGTCAGCAAATCAAACTGAGCGTATGCAAAAGGGAAGCGAAGTGAGTAGCACAGAACAGACAGGGAGTGGTTTAAAGGAACATGAAACATTGACATCACGAGTCAGGAGCAGACACGTTCGGTTCTTCAGTTTGCTCAGATAATTCCTGGTTTCATGGTTTAAATAAAATCTCCCCGCCATTAGGGTGAGTTCCCCAGACAGGAGTGGCCTTTCGGACTTCATTTACTGAGTATTTTCTTCCTGCTGAGTAAGCTGTGAGCGGCACCGGGAAGGGTATACCTTGGAAACCATAGCGCTGGGTTTGAGATTCTGTGGGACATACATATACTGAAGAGATAGTTGGTGCAGATTTATGTGACTCGAGCCATCATTCCTGGCTCATGGACTGTTTTTCCAAGAAAAAATACATTATTTGGAATAATTTGAAAGAAAGTATGTCAGTTTAACAAAAAGTCAAGTGCATTTTGCCCCTTGGAATTCCAGACTAGTATTGTACACAGACAAGTACAATATAGCAAAGTTTCATCTCGAAAGTATGATTTGCTCATGACTAGTAGTCACTTACACAACAAGGACATAAGCTTATTGAAGAGCATGTACAGACAGCTAAGAAAACCCTTACAGAAGAAGACCATTCCTGCTCTTCTGACCCTGCAGATCAACCAGAGACAACAACGCCTGATGGGAAAACAGCTGAGAACAACTGCTGTCCAAACTCGAAAGAAGCAGTCTCCAAGCTTGACAGGAATGTTAGAGTCGTGGCCAAGATTTGATATAAAAGGCTACAAGAGTGTCATGAAAACTTTTAACAGACACATTCAGAGAGAATTGTCTATCTAGAGCTAGCACTAATATTTATGTCAAATATGGTAGACAAAAAGAATGCACAACCCTATGTCATAAATAAGCATAATGCAAGCCACGATATATTTGCTGTGATTTAGAGTGAAGCGTTCAAACATGACATCGCATTGTCATTGGAAGACAATCAAAACACAAACTCTAGCCTCAGCCCGTATTGCAACTAATGGGACAGCCATGACATTGTTAGTTCATTGGTATTAATTGGAAAACATCAGTAGATTCAAGACAATTAGCAGACTTAAATGTACTGAAAATGTCACGAATTAGATAATTGTTGTAAATGGTTAAAAAACAAAGGGTGAGGTGGAATGGAAGTCAACACTGTGGTTATACTATTTTGCCACGGCTGTGTGTGTGTAAAAATACCTTATGTTTATTAAATAACTCAGACATACCTTGATGTGCAGTGTGTGTGAGCGTGCTGGTCCAGAATAGGCAGAGCGACAGAGTGGATGAAGGAATATCTTTTATTGGACCAACTTATGCTGTTGTAGAGTCACACAGCTCTTCTCAGTCTGGAAAGTACTCAGTGTCCCAGCTAAAAAAACACGAACAAAACAGTCTACCTATAACACATAAAACTTATACCTCCTTGGACTCGTTACCCACAAGCACACCTTGGACTTCCCGTATTCCCATTCAGATAATTTATGATTAGTTCTACAAGCATGTTCATAAACAGATAGTTAAGGGTTAATGTCCTGTTTACCTGTAAAGGCTAAGAAGCTCAGTAAACCTGGCTGGAACCTGACTAGAGCGACAAGGGACAGAAACTTTCAAATCTTGTGGGAGGAAGCTTTAGTTTGTGCTTTTTGTTTGTTCGTTTTCCTCTCGGGACTGAAGGATGACATCAATCATGGCTCTCCCAATCTTTCTGAATCAGTCTCTATCATGTTTCAAACTTGTAATAATACCAGCAAGGCATGTTAGTCTATTGTTGTTTTCCACTTGTAAATGTTTCTTTTTGCTGGAGGATTTTTACCTCTGTTTGCTGTAGCTTTGAATCTTAAGGCTAGAGATCTCTTCGTTT
>NC_133770.1:297971417-298086891 GCF_003597395.2 Chelonoidis abingdonii
GTCAGGAATCCGGTCCCAAGGCCATTCACGGCCTTCCTTCCTTTTTGTCTTCCAGCCTTTCAGCTGGAGATAATCCTGAGATAACTCTAACATTAGCGGCTGCTTACACCCCAATAACTGATGAATTGTCTACAATCAGCGCCCCATCTCCCCCAACTTCATGGACGTGAGTTAAATTATCAACCCTTTATCCTCCACGACTACAGATATGGAGCTTTTAGAACTACCCCACTTCCCCTCAATGGGGTTCCCCTGACTCTGCTCCACGGATGGTGGTGAGTAATGATCAGCCCCATGCACGCATGTTACATGCTACTTTGGCTTGTACGGCTGCTACTTTTTTAAGCTATACCCGATAGTAAGTGTGATAGCATCCCGTAGTTCCACAAACACTGGTAGTCTCTACTCCATTTATCTTCATCTGGGCTGTGTGTATATCAGCGAGGGCTAATAGCCGACTCTGCGCAAAGGTGGAATACGGAGCATGGGATTGCCAATCCGCATAGTGCATTGCATAGGCTCCTCCGCTGGGACCAGCTGTATGCAATGTGTCCCTGCTCCCCACATGCATACATCTTATATTGTCCTTAATCATTCCCCTATCGTATTGGTAGGGGTTTAGTCTCCAGGTTCCGCCACTCAGGCCAATCTCTTCCCTTCTGGGTCTCCGCTGGTGTTTCGGCCCCCTCTTCCTTCCACCTAGGACTCCCCAGGTTTCTGGCTGTCCACTCACGCAGGGTGGGGTGGGTGTTTGCTAGAGGGGCTTCTCTTGGTAGTCGGTCAATTCACCTGTCGCTGTCATGCGTCTTGTTACCAGCTGATATCTCATTCATATGGTGGACGGATCGTGGGATCTGACTACCCATTCGAGATCTGGTGGCAGTGCCCCATGTATCGTCGATGGACAGAAACTCTCTAGTATTTTCCGGACCGGACCTGTGCAACACAGTCGTGCAAGATGTATGAGGTCTATCAGTGGACTGGCGTGTCTCAGTACTGTCCATCGTGATCACGCTGGGCCCTTATGCAGTTTGGTTACAGCAGCAAACTTGGCCGGATCTCCGCTTTCAGTCTGCGGGTAGATCTTGCACTCTTCAGGCAAGATCATGGTATGGCCTTTGGGCTCCCACACAGGAATGATGGGCATACGGATGCAACCATGATCTAGCCGGCTCTCTAGGGGTCCTCCAGGCAGAAGTAGCCTCTACATCACTCCCACCATTTACTGCAGCCATGTGACCCGTATGATGCGTGTCCCATACATGCCACGGTTCGTTCTTAAGGTCTTTACCTGGTTCCCAGTTTCCGCACACTACTGAGTTTGAGAAGCCTGGCTCATCAAGCAGGGCGATTAGTATCTTGTACGCCGCCTGCCTCCTGTCTGGCTGCGCTGCGGACAGTAGCCTCTGCTGCCTAGGCTTTATCAGTGCCTGCACTACTCATCCCCATTTGTGTCAAAAAAAAAATAAACCTCTCATTCTTTTTTTTAACATCACCTCTTTTTTTTTTTTTTCCGCTGCGTGGACACCAATCCAATCTAACATTCCTTACACCAGTTCCGTTCAAATTTATTCCTTGGTGGTCCTGCGCTATTGGGGATTGTTCACCAGTGATTTTCCTTTTTGCTGCGAACCCACAGTCTGGTCAGCTCCCTGTGGTCTGATTAAGGAATTGGGAGTTTTGGGAACGGCCGCCTCACTCCCGTGTTCAGCCAAGGCCTGTGATCGTAGTTCTATAGGCCTCCTGTAAAGCTGCAAAACTACACACCTCCTGGCTATTCCCATGGCTCCTTCCAAACACCTTCGTTATGCTCTCCACAGACTCGACTCCTGGTCTGATACGCTTCGTTCTCCTCATCCTCGCGATACATGACCTTCTCCTCGTCTCCAAGCTCTTCTCTTGCTCCCAGCCTCACACACTGCTCCTTCTCGCTGGATCCCTCACTGACTGCATGAGTCCTTTTTACCCCAGTGCCGATTGCCGCCTTATTGTCTGCAGTGTTCTTAATTAAGTATATCTCTACTGCCTTCAGAAGACCTTATTGGCTCCAAGTTTGCCTCGAATTAACCTGACGCACTACCAATTGTTACAAGAGGTACCAGGGATTTGTTCTAGCCTAGGGGCTAAATATTTTTCTCAGTATTACTTGTACCGTCTGCCTTGCCCATCACAACACTTTGTATAACCGTGTAACATATTACTAATAGCTGCAAATTGTAGTGTACAGTTAGTTTTCTTTGTAACGCCAGTCTTTCTGCTGAATTACACTAAGCTAGCAAATAAACCAAGCGCCACTGTTAAAAAAAATACATGTCTCAGCAGCAAAAAAAAATAAAAATTAATAAAAATGCTCCAGCTAAAAAAAACAAAAAACGAAAAACAAAAATAAGCTAGTCAGCCGTTTATCAGTAAAACAACTTGGTATACAAAAAAACCGCTTGTTTTAATGTGCTTATTTAGCATAGTCTCTTGCACCGCTTAAAATCTTAATAAACTTTGTTTGCTTCTCCGCTCTGGTGTGTTATGAGCGGAGTACATGAACAAACACGCTGTTGTTTTGCGCTCGGGGATCTGGCTGGCACAGTATCTTTGTGTCCCTAGTGTGTCTAGGCTAACAATTAGCCTTGCCCAGATGCTCACTGTGTCAACGAATAGTGTCGTACCGACCCACGAAGTACCCACCGGCACGCCTGACAGAGGCCTGAGCAGAGCCAGTTCGAACCGACACGGGAGGCACAACGTGCAACACGCTTTGAGTAAGTTGGGAAAGCAGTTGTAGTGGCTGACTGGTTGGACCCGGTCCCAAGCAACGGTGAAGAAATCCCCTTGATACAGTAGGATACAGTCAGTGGTGAACTTTTGCCGAGGTCGGGGAACGCCCTGAGATCGTAATTCCATTAAGCTTATGGTTCAAATCAGAGTTATAACTATGATGTTATTACTTAATGGGTCAAGCGGCAATGTTAATGGGGCGCAGAGTTAGTGAATAACTCCCTTAGATATGCATTCTGAGTGAATTGGATAAGGATGTTTTTGCTTCGAATCGAGACTATAGATAAATTAAAGAGTTACTGTCAGCTAGACTGGCCTATAAGATACTAGAGTCAGGACAGATCGCCACGTAGAGATTATTAATATAATACCATCCTCAATACTTCCTTTTGTCAAGGAACCGGTAGGCTTCTGAAAGCTGTGTAATGGAGAGGCTTTGTAAAATCCCCACCATATGCCAGAGCTGCACCGGGGGAGGAACATTCTGTTCCTGTTCTTCACCCCATTGATCTATGGAGTGCAAGAATATCAAAACAGGATGAGGATATAGCTTCTAGGGACAAAGGAGGCGACCTCTAGAAAGGGAGAGAACCTATGTCCTAGTGCACTCTCTCTCCTGTGTATGCTAAAAGCAAGATTCTGATCAGAATATGGGGAGTGTGATGATCTGTTACGAAGATCCCACAGAGCACCACCTTGAAGACAAAAAGCTCGTATCCAGATCACTCTAACGCAAGCCCGGATACTACGTTGATCTTCTCAGAGTCCACCATGGTGCTGAACTCGGCTGCTGGATTTGTCCGGTGAGGAAGATGGGTCTAGGAGGTGTTTTGTACCATTTCCCTTCCTTTCTTTCACGGTGGGATGACAGTCTATATCTCAACTCGGATCACATCAAGAACGGCGCTCTACACAGAGACAGTCGACCTCTTTGCTGAAGGGGTGTAGGAGGGTCGTAGCCATCCGTTTGCTCCTGTGTGAAGTACCTTAGGAAAATCTTAGTTATAAGCAGCTACGGCGCAGGCGACTTCATGTGTAGGAAAATGAGTGGACAGTCTAATATTCCATATTCCATCTCACCCCCTAAGAGTACCCCAGCATATTACATGTACGTACATTATGGTTCAACAACCTGCAGGTATTTAGAGAATTGGAATATTTACACGCCTGAAAATCCATCTAAACAATGCCCACTAGAAGGTACGTCAATCTAGATAAGATCATACATCTAAGAGGAGCATTTAAATCACCAAAAAGCCCTGACACAGTGTGAGCAAATTTGTCTATTAAGAAGAGGAACGGGTTAATTTGAAATTCATCTTGGCCCAGGGATAAAAAGAAAGTTGCTCTGCGTTCAAGATCAAAAATCAACGCAGACTATGCTTAGTACAAAAAAACAACAACTGCTTTCGGCCCCAGCTGGCTATAAAAAAAATAGCTAGCAAGCTCAGGCTATAAATAAAACACTTAACTCCATTCAAGAACACTGCTCACAGTTAAAACTTGGCTAATAACCCCCCCCCAAAAGGGCTTAAATTTGGCCACGCAGCTATAAGGTTTGCAAAACACTGCCAGGCACTAATAAAATGTGCTAGGTATCTTTTCTTACAAATAAAAAAGTGCTACCCAAAGACCCTAGCAGCCCTGCCACTCCTTAAAACCAAAAAACTAAATTAATGTAAAGGTCCACCAACAAAAAAATGCTTTGGCTCCATGCTAAAAAGGCCCTTATTAAGCCCTGCTGACTACCAACACCGCTGTAAAGTGCCAAAAACTAACTGCCTGTACCCATAATTCTCACTGCAAAAAAAAACCCCTCCACATCAAAAAAATTCTCCTACTAATGCTTAGCCTATTTCTCCTTCTAGCTCCACTGTGCCTTCTGGACAGCAGGAAAAAAGTACAAGGTAAAGTGCTAGTAACCTCTCCCTTCTCCACTGACAAATATACTATGCTTTTAAATTTTTCTAAAAAAAGCAAAACCATTACAGAGTATTGTGCTGGTAACCTCTCCCCTGCAGAGTGCTAAACCACAACTGTTTTAAAAACAAAAACAAAAAACACTCACTCCACTAATTGCCGAAGTCCAAAAATTCCTAACTAAAAAAACCATTAAAAACGAACCCTGGTAAAAAAAAACAAAAAATTATACTCTGGCAAAAAAACATTTGTTGGACCCATGCTTAAAAATATAGTATTAATTAAATTTTAAAATTTATTCTACAGGCTGCGCCCTGTGTTCTGGATAAATCCTTCAGCATGTATAGCTCTCTCTAATTAAATTTTAAATAGCAAGTATATGATAGTACTACACCAAAAAAATAGTATTAGATATAACTAAAGCTAAAAAGGCATTGCAATAATATCTAGTATATTTAGAAATTCAAAATGTCCTAAATAACCAGCTAATGGCCATTCAAAATAATCTTAAGTACCAGACTTGGCCCACTGCCCTTACAAACACATCAAAAATACCATCTGGTCTGTAATCATAAAAGCATAGTTCGACTCTTCCTAGGCAGAAGTGTGGCTTCACAGGGCGGGGTATGCGCCCTTACAAAAAATAAATGCTATATGTATATCCCAAAAAACACAAAAAATAATAATAAGCACATCCTGTCAGCCAAACAAGCTTTGAAACATTAAAAGGCCCCAAAAAACCCAACCCACTATTTCTGATTCCCTCTGGAGCTGGTTACCCAACCTAAAAAAACTAAAAAAAGGCATTGTTCACCTCCTGCTCACTGGTGCGGTGTTGTGTATCCTTCCTCTCCTCCTGCTTGCTTGTTGTAAAGCACTCCAGCTCCCTAAAGCTTAATCGCTTTTTGTCCTCAAAGTATAAAGAAACTCAGCCAAAAGTTTGTTGAGTCTTCTCAAAAGAGGGAGTTGCTGGTGTCACTAGGCATAACCCTAGGTAACTCTAAAGGGTAAAAAATCACAAGTGCCAATAAAACCCTCCTGCTCAGGCCTCAATAAACCATTGTGCCTCCATATTAAACACTTTGTATAACCTAGTGTAACCTAATGTACTAATAGCTGCAAAATGTAGTGTTAGCAGTTAGTTAGTTTTCTGTTGTAACAGCCAGTTCTCTGCTGTAATACACTGAAGCTAGGCTAAAGTGAACTCAAGGCCACTGTTAGATACAGAATACATGTCTCAGCAGCAAAAAAAAAAAATTAAATAAAAAAAAGCTGCAGGTAAAAACAAAAACAAAAAATAAGCTAGTCAGCAGGTTTTGCAGTAAACAACTTGAGTATAAAAAAAAAAACCTGCTTGTTTTAAGTGTGCTTAATTTAAGGCATCAGTCTCCCTGCACTGCTTTAAAATCTCAAATAAACTTTGTTTGCTTCTCCACCCTGGTGTGTTTATTAGCACGAAGTACACCGGGCAACAAATCGCTGTTGCTTGGCCTCGGGCACTTTGTGCCGGCAACAACGCCAACGGAGAAGGAGTGGTGCCCCCTGCAAAATGGTGTCCTCCATGCAGCATGATCTTGCATGCCTTGTGCATGTGAGGTCACAGCAGCCGCAACAGGATCACATGGGCGGGGGTGGGACCATGCAACCAAAGGGATGACCTATATTCTGGGGATGCCTTAGTGGCCAACTTCCAGAAACCCCAAAGTCTGAAATGACAGCAGTGCACAAACTGCCTGATACCAGCCTCCATTTATCTCTTCCTTGTTCCTTTCCTACCCAGGGCCCGATCCTGAAGACCCTGATTCATTCGAGGAAGGATCAGGCCTGCTACATTGTAAGATGCAAGGGGAATTGGATCAAAATGTGTCATGGGGTTAGCTGCTCTTTATGGGGAACCAGGGCCCAGTCTGCTCCTGACTGTCTGATAGAGGCCCCACCAGGGGATGATTGGCTGCCCCGGGTGGCTGATTAATAAAGTATCAGAGGGGTAGCCGTGTTAGTCTGGATCTGTAAAAAGCAACAGAGTCCTGTGGCACCTTAAAGACTAAAAGATGTATTGGAGCATGAGCTTTCGTAAGTGAATACCCACTTCATCAGGATTAATAAAGGTTACCCATGCGCAGTTAGAGGGCAGCTCCAATGGGAGATGGGAGGCTCGTGTGGAGCGGAGGGCAGCTCACAGGAGAAACCTGAGCCAGGGGACTGAGCATGGCTCTCTGGGGAACCCATTGGGACAGTGAGCCTCTCAGAGGAGCTCAGGAGATGGGCACCTCGTAGATAGAGGACTGCAGTCTGAAGCACCCAAAGGGACCTGGTCTCAGCCGGTGGTCACCCAGACACTGGCTGGAAGCCTGGCCTCACCTGGATCACCTGCTTTCCTTGGAGAAGGGTCACAGCAGATGGACTTCCCCAACCCCCTGGCTCCAGAGGAGGATGTTAGTCCAGCAGGGGCAAGAGGCACAACCTCAGAGCAGAGAGTGGCACCAAGGGAACCCCAGGGGAAGAGGGGAATATGGGACTCAGCTGGGGGACATTGGCTAAGATGAACTTGTCACCTGCCGGGATGTTGGGGTGAATGTTTTGTAGATTTTCTGCCGGGGCTTTTCTGTTAATAAATGACACCCTCCACTAGGGGGTGCCCTTTAGCATTTAACAGGCTGTTTGGACTTGCCACTACCCTGGGTGAGGGGAAAACAAAGTAAGGACTGGCCTGCAACACCACACCTGCCCGCATGGGGGCGTTCTGGAATGACAACAAGGGGGTAAAGGAGTTTGCTCATTAAGGCAGTTTTTAAATATAGCCTCAGGGTTTTCTATCACCACTCACTGACGATGGAAGGCAGGAATTGGAGAGATGCTAATATCTAACGTACAGACTGACCCCACAGTGGTTTTGCTCCCATAGTGTTTGTTCCAGTCCCATCGACACATTTGTGGTAGACTAGACTCATGCTTCACCCTGTTCAGCCTCAATCATACGGACTGAATCCGAAAGAGCTTTTAGGGAGTAAAACGATACAAGGCAGCATCTGGTCTGTGGGACTAGTTACAGCTACCACAGCTGGGAAGAGTAAGTGAATAATCAACTCAAGTGTTCATTCCTCAGTGTCGGTAGTGGAGGGCGGATGGGGGCAGCCATGGGAGGTAAAGATCTGTGTTAGGATGAAAAGTGAGAAGAGAGATGGCACCTATGAGAACCACAAAGCAGCTGTCCCAAGGAGCAGTTGTGCTGCACCCATGAGTTGAGCTTTCAGTTAAGGGCACCTCACACACCCTGTTTTTCCAGCAAGCAAACAGACACACAATACATCTGGGCTCAGGCAAGAACAGGAAGGTGTTTATTCAGGTGTGATGCTCACAATGTGAGCACTGCATTCATTTTACATAAGAAAAGTCAGCCAAGGAGCAGAATAAAGAAAACAGACAACCGGGGGTGAATATATCTGAGGTTTGGTTTTGGATCATGCCTTCCCAGCAGTCAGTCTGGCGCTGATCCCTAGCATGACGTGGATGGGAAATGCCTCTGCTGTAGCAAGAGGCAAGGGTGTTTAAGTATTCCACTTTGGAGGTGGTTTGGGATAAACATTTCCTGGTGAGCCCTGACCTTTTTTTTAAATCAACCCCATCAACTGGGACTCCGGGTATAAAAGCAGATGCTCTGCCAATATTATCCACCATTTCCTGAAGGGTTAAGAGCGCAAGCGGGCATCTACCCGGTGGGGCTGCACTGTTCAACTGAGCTTCCCAGGCCTCCTGCGCACAAAACCATGCGAGCAGCAATCCAGATCTGCTCAGAGGGGCACCCAGTGACAGCAGCGGGATTTCCTTGTGAACAGCAAGAGAGCAGGTATTATCTAATGGGATCTTAGAGAGAGTTTGGAAGAAAGGGCACCATCGGTAATCCCAGTATAGCTTTGCACAGAAGAGGGGTTGGTGTCTTGTTGGAGAAGCCTGAGCAGGTTCTTCAGGGCATCAAGTTCTTTGTCCTGGCCCAATCACAGTCCCGCCCTGAAATAGATGAAGCTGGCCAAGATCGCCATGGCCAGCACGGAGTAGCTGACTTTCACACTGGTGGCCCCGCTGGTATTGCACAAGAAAGAACTGCAGCAGGAAACAGAGGCGGCTGCTATTCCTATGTTTATCCCACCACTGGGGCAAACTGAAGCACATCCCTTGGAGATGCTCTGCCCAGAACGTCCGCCTGAACCGGAAAAACAAACAAGAGAAAGAGACTCAAGATTAAAAGATTCCCAGAGTTCGGACAGGAGCTCCTTAGCTCTGCAAAGGAGATAATTGCACTGATGTAGCTAAGCAATCCTCAGGTGAGGAGGCCATTTCTCAGCAGTTAATGGCTTCAGAGCCTTAGCTCTGCCAGTCATTGCCCAGTGATTTAAATCACTACTGCTATTATATACTCTGAAAACAGCACTAGTCTCTTCCTAGCAGTTACAAACCTGTTTGTAACCATCTGGGAATATCCCCTTCAGATTCCTGGCCAGGATTTGAGAACAGTCAAAGAACCCTGAGAATCCATTCCAGATTGTCACACTCTGCCCACTGCATGCTGGGACAGGGCTTTGGGAGTTCAGTGAGAGCTGCAGGGATGCAGCACAGAGGTGACTAGTCCTGTCTCCTGCTCTTGAGCCTCAGAGCTTTAGGGTCACAGCAAAGCTCATTAAGCAGCAGACACCAATATATCCAAAAAGGCTTCAACCCGGCCTCCTTCTGTGCATGCACAACCAGCCAGGCACTGGGATTGGAATGTGCAAATTCTCTCACTTGCACATGCAGATAATGGAACCTTGCACCAGCATGTGAGATGTTTGGTGCTTAAACCATTGCATGGCTGGGGAGCGGCTGCAGTACTGGGCTATAAAAAAACCTCATTTCAGGACTTCAGCCAACACTGAAGGGGTAGCTATGGAGCCCCTCCATTGGCGTACAGGAAGCCTGACATTGCCTGCACTGCCCTCATATCAGTCATTCACTCATTTGCAAACCTCACTAACGAGCACAGGGGCTCCCGCCCACTTAGCGCGTCCCAGAAAAGTTCTCCTGACATTCAGTTTCAAGGAGCGATTTCCCAATTCCACATCAGCGATGTCCCATCATTCCAGCAGAAGGAGGAAGGAAAATCCAGGGATCTGGAGCTCGGGTAGGATGTCATCTGGGAAAGCGCTATGGAAAGACAATAAGCAGCTCATGCCCAAACTTACCAATTCCTGCACCAAAATACGTGGTCACACAGTAGTTTTCATCACTTTGACATGTAGTTGATGCCAGACAATCCCAGTTGGAGGACGCATCCTTACAGGTGAAGCAGACCAGCGAGTGAGCTGCAAAAGGAAAACACTCTCATGTTAGAGGCTTGCAGAAATATGTTATTTGTTCCTGGTTTACAATGGGCCTTTGTTGCCAAGAAGGCCAACATCATAATGGACTGTATAAGTAGGATCATTGCCAGTAGATCGAGGGAAGTGATTATTCCCCACTATTCAGCACTGGTGACGACACAACTGAAGTATTGCGTCCAGTTTTGGTCCCTCCACTACACAGGGGATGTGGACAAATTGGAGAGAATCCAGTGGAGAGCAACGAACGTGATTAGGGGGCTAGGGCACATGACTTACGAGCAGAGGTTGAGGGAACTGGGGTTATTTAATCTGCAGAAGAGAAGAGTGAGGGGGGATTTGATAGTAGCTTTCAACTACCTGAAAGGGGGTTCCAAAGAGGATGGATCTTGTCTGTTCTCAGTGGTTGCAGATGACAGAACAAGGAGTAATGGTCTCAAGTTGCAGTGGGGGAGGTCTAGGTTGGATATTAGGAAACACTATTTCACTAGGAGGGTGGTGAATCACTAGAATGGGTTACTGAAGGAGGTAGTGGAATCTCCATCCTTAGAGGTTTTTAAGGCCTGGCTTGACAAAGCCCTGTCTGGGATGATTTAGTTGGCGATTGATCGTCTTTGAGCAGGAGGTTGGACTAGATGACCTCCTGAGGTCCCTTCCAACCCTAATCTTCTATGATTCTATTATTCTAATCCCTATCCCTGTCCCCTGCTGCTAATGAGTATCAAAGTGTAGTATATCCTGATATTCTCAGCTGCTATTTCAGGCTAAATTCTCACTGAAGCCAGTGATAGATTTCCCTGCACATCGACTGAATAAGGACTTCAGGATTGGACCCAAAACACAGAGGAGGAATTTTTCAAAGGCAGAAATGGCAGCTGGGCATTCAACTGCTATTTATGCCTCTGAAAAAAAAGTTCCCCCAACACCCTCTGACACCAATTTGTAAATAAGTTCTCAGCATGTTCCTTTCCAAAGCCATAATGTTACAGACAGGATAATAGGGTTATAAGAAAAAATAAGCATGGACTTCTCAAGAAACCATCATCCCAAACCCACCTCATTTCCTTCTTTGACAACTAGCCTAGTGGACAGGGGGAAAGCAGTAGGTGTGATATAGCTTGATTTTGACACAGTCCTATATGACATTCTCATAAGCAAAGTAAAGACAGGTGTTCTAAATTAAATTACTATAAGGTGAGTACACAACTGACTGAAACACTGTTCAGTGTCAAACTGGGAAGGTGAATCCTGTGGGGTCCTGCAGAGGCCAGTACTGAGTATGCTTATTACATTTAATAATAGGAGATATACTTAACTCCTAGAATGGGAAGGGACCTTGAAAGGTCATTGAGTCCAGCCCCCTGCCTTCACTAGCAGGACCAAGTACTGATTTTGCCCCAGATCCCTAAGTGGCCCCACAAGGATCAAACTTATAACCCTAGGCTTAGCAGACCAATACTCAAACCACTGAGCTATCCCACCACCCCAAATGATGATGCAGACAATGCCAAGCTGGGAGGGGTTACAAGCACTTTGGAGGGCAGGTTTAGAATTCAAAATGACCTTGACAAATTTGAAAATTGGTCTGAAATCCACAAAGTGAAATTCAAGGAAGTTAAGTGCAAAGTACTACAGTTTGGAAGGAAAAATCAAATGAACAGCTACAAAACAGGGAACAACTGGCTAAGTGGTAGCATTGCTGGAAAGGATCTGAGGGTTATAGTGGATCACACATTGAATATGAGTCAACAATGTGATGCAGTTTAAAAAAAGGCTAATATCATTCTCGAGTGTAGTAACAGAAGTCTTGAATGTAAGACAGAGGAGGAAATTGTCCTGTTCTGTTTAACACTGGTGAGCAGGGGTGGCAGGTTTGTATAATTTTTGGTGGTGCCCAGAACAGGTCCAAGTCCCGCCCCCCTCCCCCACCTGCCTTGTAAGCCGATATATATCTTTAAAAATAATTTAAAAATGTGAGGGCTCTCAGGTGGGGCCGGTATGAGGGGTTTGGGGTGTGGGAGGGGCTCAGGCAGCAGGTTGAGCTGAGCAGTGAGGGCTGTGGGGTGGGGCTGGGGATGAGGGGTTTGGGATGTGCGAGGGGCTCAGGAAGAGGGTTGGGGTGAGGGCTCTGGCTGGGGGGTGCGGGCTCGTGGGTGGGGCCAGGGATGAGGGGTTTGGGGTGTGGGAGGGGCTCAGGCAGCAGGTTGAGGTGAGGGGTGAGGGCTGTGGGGTGGGGCAGGGGATGAGGGTTTTGGGGTATGGGAGGGTTTCAGAAAGAGGGTTGGGGTGAGGAGTGAGGGTTCTGGCTGGGGGGCGCAGGTTTCTGGGTGGGGCGAGGCCAGGGATGAGGAGTTTGGGGTGCCGGCAGGCTGCCCCAGGGCTGGGCCAGAGAGGAGGACTCCCTGCAACCCTTTCCCTGCCGGCAGCAGCAAGCTCTGGGGGAAGGACCTCCCTTCCCCCACCCGATAACACACTCCCCTGCTGCTGCCCCTCACTGTAGCCTCACTGGGGGTGGTGGGTGGGGCTGCCCCTTGCCCAGCGTGGGGTAGGAGCAGTGACTGCAGGCGGGAGGGCCCCCTTGTGCTGGTGGAGGGTCCCACTGGAAAAGGGAAGAGTCGGAGGAGGAAGGGCAGGGGCAGGGCCAGCCTGCCCTGGCACTAGTGGGGATTAGGGGTGCTAGGACCCTGCAGTGGCAGTTGATGCTGAGCAGCAGGGGAGAGGCAGGGAGGCTCTAGGGCCCAGGGAAAGCAGGCGGGGGCAGCAAGTGGGGGCTGGGAGACACTTGGGTGTGGTGCAAGGGGCCAGGGGAGAGACCAGGCCCCAAACACTGGTGGAGCCGGGCCCCCGGGCCCTGAATATTGCTGGAGCCCGGGCACCACAGGCCCATATAACTCTCTGCCCATGCTGGGGAGGCCTCAGCTGGAGTTCTGTGTCCAATTCTGGGCACTCAAAGAAGTGGACAAATTGGAGAAAGTCCAACAAAAATGATAAAAGGTTTAGAAAACCTGAACTGTGAGGCTTCCAAGGGAGGTGGTGGAATCCCAGTCATTGGAGGTTTGTAAGAACAAGTTGGACAAACACCTGTCAGGGATGGTCTAGGTTTACATGGTCCTGCCTCAGCGTAGGGGACTGGACTTGATGACCACTTGAGGTCTCATTCAGCCCAACATTTCTATGATTCTGTGACACTGGCTAAGAGAGTGAGTATGCCTGAGTGACATAAGTTACACTGACCTAACTGCTAGTGTGGACAGAGCTATGTCGCTCACCCGCCAACACAGCTACAACCACTCACTAGGGGTGGTTTAATTCTGTCACGGGCAGAGCTCTATCCGGTCAGCGTACAGCAGCCACACGAGAGATCTTATAGAGGTGCAGCTGCATCGGTACAGCTCTGCCGCTGTAAGTGCACTAGGGTAGACGTGGCCGTAGTCAATGTGTGCCAGGCTAATGTTCTATCACTCTAGTTTTTTCATCAAAATGTCACACGGCACGAAGTCAAATGCCAGTGCTAACGAGTACATTACAGAGAAAAAACAGAAACAACAGGCTCATGAAAAATGTCTACAAATAGAAAATGTAATGAAGAGGGAGGAATTATTTCAGGAGGCTGTGATTGAAACTACAGAACAAAGAACCTAAGCAATACAAGAGCAAAAACCAATTGCCACCAAGCAGATAATGGAACAATTTGCCAGGGGAAGAAGCTTTTGGTGCTCAGCTACTAGAGATGCTGAAGAACTTGAGAGATACAACACAGCCCTTAGGAAATGCCTTAGATAAGACATGTGGAATCTGACCTTGCAAAGAGCAGAGCTTGGCCAAGGCTCTCACACCCCGACCCAAGGCCCAATGCGCTCAGTGGAAAGACTCCCGCTGACATCACTGGGCTTTGCATCAAACCATTACTGCCCATGCCAGCTCTGTCTGTGTTCTCCACGCAGCCACTGCTCTCCTTCAACCACCCAGTACTTGGCACTTAAACTCCATGTTATGTCTTAAGGTGGGTTAGTGAGTAGCCAGCTAAAGCAAAGGGAGTTCCTGGGGAGAGGATCCTTGCATAGTAAAAGGAATATTCCTGTTGCTCTGGGGACACAGCTACCACCTACCTGCAATAACCCCATTTGCCTGGCGCAGGGCCGGCTCTAGGTTTTTTTCCGACCCAAGCAAACAAAATGTTTGCTGCCCCCCACCCCAGTCCTGGGCTCTCCCCCACCCCACACACCCTGCCGCCCCAGCTCTGGGCTCTCCCCTTGTAGAACTGATAAATAAAATTGTTTGTAATTGTTCACTTTATTAATGTAACTTCTGTTCACCATTCACTACACTTGCTTACATTGTAACTTCTGTTCACTCTTTGCCATATTGTAATTCAAACCCCATTTTAAAACGCTCACTCCATTTTGTAAAGCTTCCTCCAACCTTCATTTTTGCAAACCCTGCTGTAATCTTATTAGTTTAGATGTGTGAATGAGGCATGTATGGATGATGGAATCAACCTCCAGCCCCAACCTGTCCTGATGAGATAAAGTTCAAATACCAACGGCTGAATACTTGGCACTTAAACTCCACGTTATGTCTTCAAGGCAGGTTAGTGAATAGGCAGCTAAAGCAAAAGGAGTTCTCAGGAGAGGCTCCTTGCATGGCAAAAGGAATATTCCTGCTGCTCTAGGGAGAAAGCTACCTGCAATAACCCCATTTGCCTAGCGAAGGGCGTCTACTGTCCAGGCACATGGGCCAGCAGATTTTTGCAGTGTGGGATCCAGAGTGAGTATGTAGAGCGGGCAGCTAAGATCATCTTAAGTGCAGCAAGAAACCAACTTCTTGTTTCTCACTATGGACCCCACAGAATAAGAAATCCAGGTGGCTGGAGCTGGTCAGTTTCCTTGGGCTCAGGCTGCAGTTTATCCTGGCACCTGCTGCAGGTCTTGGGGTGATTTATTTATGTACCTTAATGTGAATAAAGAGTAAGGGGGGGCGTTAATACATTTGTATAAACAATCAAAAATACAACAGCATCTGGGAGATTATAAGTGGGGAACATTCATTGGTTAATAACCGAGCCTGTTCTTCCTAGGTTTAGTGGCAAATAAATAAACAAATAAAAGCCTGTTCCACAAACACCTGTTCCAAACCAAGTATCAAACTGCCTCAGACCTCCTTATTTTTTTTTTTAAAAGCAGATGAGCTCAGGAAGAGCTGGAGGAGTAAAATTATCCTCCATTAAGAATCAATCCGTGGCTCTTCCAACCGGAACCTACTGCTCTGATCTCCCCCTCGCCCTCCAATATTACTGGGATTCCACTGTAGCGTTGTAAGAACGCAGGGCCTGAGTCTGATCTCATTTGTGCCAATGTTCCACTGCGCAAGCTTATCTGAATTTAGTGCTGTTACTCCTGATTTACTCCACTGTATCGGGGATCATGATCAGATCCTTATGGTTTTAGCTGATTACAGTAGAAGAACTTGCAAAAATTATGGTTGCAAGAAAGCAATGCTGAGAAGCACCGATCGCTCTGAGTGAAAGAGCCTGTCTCAGAGGATAACATTATAAAAGATTTCTTTAAGAGATGACTGGACAGGTCTCTAGGGCTAGTCAGCCCCCGTTAGCCCCCTCTAGGCCTCTCAAGACAGCTGCTGTTGGAAGGAGCTCAGATCCACAGAGCTGTGCTCTCTCTTGCATCCAGAGCACTGCATCCCCCTAAGCATTATCAAATGGAGATAACTTGCTGTGCTGTGCCTGCACTGAGCTATTTTTATTCCATCCACACAAGCTAGTGCTGGAAAGACAGCCAACGCACCAGCCATAGATTCACACTCCCAAGCGCCTGGCTGCAAAGGGAGGTTTGCAGAAGTGCCAGCTCCCACTTAAAGGCAGAATCTTTGCCAGCGGTGCTGCAAAAATCCCCCTCTGCCCCTGCCATTTCTAGCTGATTCCCTGTCTCTCTCTCATGCACAGAGGAATCATTAACAGCATCTCACCTTGCTCCACACACAGAACCGCCACCAGCAGGGTGAGAAGAAAAGCCTTCATCTTCGGCCTGCTGTCACAGCCTGGGCAGATCAGGCAGCTGCTTCTTGGGAAGCTGGTTATAAATGAGGAACTTGGTGGTTAAGGCAGCTCACTGCAAAGACTGTGAGTTAAAGGGGCGGAGATAGGAGATTGATGGCCTGGCAGGGTATGGAATGGGCAGGGGAGTTTGCTCATGTAGGTTTTTATTTTAGTTCAAGAGCAGCCAGAGGCAAGGAAGCTCAGAGTCTTAACAGAATCCAGTGCTGCAGGAAATGTAATTTTGTTTGGTTTCCTTTCCCTGCTGCAGTCTGGAGGGAGGAGGACCCAGGGATTTTCCTACACCCAGTGTACACCCCCCTGAATTTCCCCAACACCTCTCCCTCCCCCCCAGTTTTGTGAACTAGTTACATGTCAATTTAGTGATTGTTTGGACATTTGAATTGAAATTGAAACATTAATACACACTTTAAAAGCATATAAAGTGTCTGATAAAATATGTGTATCTGAAAAAGTGTAATAGATTTGAAAAGTCTGAACATAGACTAGCTTCCTTATACAGCTGTTGTTTTTTATGACAGTCAGCACATTCATTTTGGTGATGTTGGCCAACCTAATAATTTCAAATGATGATTTGTAAGCAAAGTCTCACTGAGCTCTCCCTGACAGCTAGTGATGAGCTAGGGCTGGGGGGAAAGGCTTCAGGACCAGATTGTATTTACATTCACATCTAATCTACCAGCAAGCAGAGCTGTGTTGCCCAAGTGATAGATTTTGGCTGGGGTTGGGTTACAAATCACTTGAATGCGAGTTGAGGGTAGGAATGAAATGTTGTTCTTATTGTATGAGTAAAGGGCAGTAGAACTGTACTTAACCTGTGCTGATTGAAGGCATCAAGAGAGAGGGTGGGGACAGGTGTTTTGCTTGATGGTCTGTCTGAATCACAAGTACTGAGACAAGTACTGGTAGTGCCTCACTCCACTCAGCTGTCGGTGTTTTGTAGGACAGGGATCTGTAAAAGCTACATAGAGGTTGAGCAGAATCTAGAAGTTGCTGTTGTAGATTTTTAAGAATCAAGTCTGTGTACTTTTTCAGTTGTCTTAACAAACACTTCTTGTCCTCTTCACTTAAGGACTGAATATAAATGCCTTCATTAGTCAACTTCTGGACTGAAGTCTTTGTTTCTTCCAGTACTTTTTCAATGGATAGCTCTCTGATTGATCCAAATGTAGCTTCTCTTGCTGGACAAAGATCTACTACTGTTGTCGCAGATGCCTGAATAACATTGTGTAATGACCCAAGTGGTTTCAACAGTAGACTTGCAAAAGAGAGAACGGCAATAGTCTTCTCTGAACGTAGTGACAAAACTAATCCACCAGCCTCACTACTTAGATCCATCCCGTCTTGGTAGATACTTTCCAAAGCTAGTAACAACGACTGGAGTAATTTTAAGACAACAGCCAAGCATCGCTCATAAGAAAGCCAGAGTTTTTTCCCAGGTTGGACTAATTTGAACTTCAGTTCCAGTGTATCTTCTATATTTTCCAAGATAGTCAGTCTTTTTGGACTCTTGCTGAAAAAAGAACATAAGGAAGATGTTAAATTTATAGCTTTTTTAATGTCTTTTGAAGAGTCTGCAGCTCGTACTAGTGCTAGCTGGAGTAGATGGGCTCTGCAGTGCATATAGGAGAGATTAGGGTTACACTTTTCTCTGAGCAAAGCTTGTGCCCCACCATGTCTTCCAGAGAAGTGTGCAGCTCCAGCAAATGCACAAGCAGCCAGCTGTTTGGGGTCCAATTGACAAGCATTTAACTCTTCTCAGATGTGGGTTGTCACAGATGCAGCCAATGTGTCTTCTATAACTTGACCATCTAGAAATGCATCTACTGGCCTATCACTGACATCAAGATAATGTACACAATGACTTAATACTTGATTTCCATTTGCATTGGTGCATTCATCAGCCATGTATGGAAATTTTTTGAATGTGGTGAGAGAGTTCTTCACTTTTTCAGCTGTTGAGTCTTTCACTGTTGCACCACATGCTTCTAGCCAGTCAGTTGAGTTACTTGCAGAAAGATAGTGAGCATTTGCTGGTCTTGTTCAGAACCAGTGTTCAACTTCAGGATAAACAAGTGGCAATGCACTTAACATTGGCCTCCAGTTTGTGGTGTGTGGTGTCTCTTGCTTAAATAGAAAGTAGGATGCCACAGCCATGTGTGTTCCCATGAACTGTGTTGTGTCTCCAGCATTCTTAACAGCCTCATTAACACTCACTGGTGTTGTCCTTGGCCAGTGGAGACTCAAAGTTGAGAGGTGCTTTCACATGAGCTGATGTTTATAACTAGGTACCTACCAAATTCACCGACCATTTTGGTCAATTTCAGGGTCATAGGATTTTAAAAGTAATAAATTTCATGATTTCAGCTATTTAAATAGGAAATTTCACAGTGTTGTAATTGTAGGAGTCGTGACTCTAAAAGGAGTTGTTGGGGGTGGTCACAAGGTTATTGTAGGGGGGGTTGCGGTGCTGCTACCCTTACTTTTGCATTGCTGCTGGTGGCAGCGCTGCCTTCAGAGCTGGGCAGCTGGAAAGCGGCAGCTGCTGGCCGGGAACCCAGCTCTGAAGGCAGAGCCAGCAGCAGCACCAGTGCAGAAGTAAGGATGGCATGGGATGGTATATCCACCCTTACTTCTGCGCTGCTGCTGGCAGGGTGCTGCCATCAGAGCTGGGTGATCAGCCAACAGCCGCCACTCTCCAGCCACCCAGTTCTGAAGGCAGCACAGAAACAAGGTTGGCAATACCACAACCCCCTAAAATAATCTTGTGAGCCCCTGCAACTCCCTTTTGAGTCAGGACCCCTTTTTTGACAAATGCTGGTCTCCCCTGTGAAATCAGTATAGCATAAGGTAAAAGCACACACAAGATCAGATTTCATGCAGGTGAGACCAGATTTCCCAGTCCATGGTGCGTTTTTCATGCCTGTGAATTTGGTAGGACCTTATTTATAGATAAGCTCTCAGCTGATCATCTGTGCTGAAGCCCATAGCTGTGCTCCAGCCACTGGTTTGGGGGGACGGGCTGCTAGAAATGCCAAGGCTGACTTCAGGTTTCATTTAGCATGTTTCTAGCCCCTTTCATTGCAAAGAAAGCCTTGAAAATGGCTCTCCATAACTTTGGTAAATCAAAATGGAGCAAAAGCATTCGTCCTTTCTAGACAGCATCCATGGCAAGTATCAAGCCACAATTGTTTTGGCTGCCATCCTGTCCTATAAAGGTAGTATTAGACTTTTTTTTTCACATGAAGAAAAGTGTTTTTTCCCCCCAAATTATTCAACAACTACTGAAGAGATTTTGTCCAAACTTTGCAAAAAAAAATGACCTTTCAGCAGGCAGCCACCATGGAAAATTTCAGCCCCCAAATTGAAAATTTTGGCAAATTATGGGCATGTGCAAATAGTGTATTGGAACAGAAACTCTTGTGAAAGTACCAGCAACAACTGTTAAACCATGTAGCCACCAATGAAATGCAGCCACTACTGAGGTGGAAGGCAGGAACCAACCAGTGCAAAGTACCCTCCAAAGATGGGAAATTCTGGCTAAAGATATCTTTCCTCTCTTATGAAAAGTATGCTAAAATCTCTAATGTTCATACAGAGCAGATCTGACCTGCTTTTTAAGGTCTTATCCAAACTATTTCCACTCAGTAAAGTGCCTGGGACACCATTTATCTGTCTGGGAAAGGTGAAGGTCTGAATTGTCCCTGCTGGAATTTGGACCTATAATTCCAGAGACTAAATGATCTGTATGGCGAACCCCATGCATCCAAAACCATACATCAAGCCCCTCAAAATTATAAGTGTGGCTTTAAACTCATGAGCTTGTCTCTGCAACCAGGATGAATTAAAAATATTTTAAAAAATAAATAAATGAATTCTGAAGTTCTCACATAATCTCATGACTCCAGGAGCTGGGGCTTTAAGAAGAAAAAAAAACAACCCGTATGGGCGCACACGGACTATTAATAGAGAAGCAGTCATTTATTAGAGCAGTTAGAACAGAAAGGTTGCAACTAGCCTCCCTTTCCTGTATATAACAAGGGTCATAAGCAATGCGACTATGAGTGAAAGTCCTCTGGAGGGCAAGAGAGCATAGAGATAACTGATCTTCATGTCTGGTCTCTGCAGCTATCCCTTTGGATTATGCATTATTTGTAGATGCTGCCTCCTCAGTCCTTCTTCTTCGGCTAGGCAAATACAGGTTTTGGTGGGAGCCAGTGGCTAGAATGCTGGTCTGAAACTTGAAAGACCATTGTTTGATTGTCTTCTCCATCACAGATTTCCTGGGTGACTCTTGGCAAGTTACTTACAGCCAGTTTTTTAAGGTGCCACCACAAGGCACCATTGAAATGTCCACATCAAGCTACCACTGCTGGCTGTGATTGTAACAACCGTCATTCACATCTATTCAACCTTTTATTAAAAACAGAAAAGGCAGGGGAAAAACAGTTAAAGCATTTGAGAGATAAAGTGTTACCTGTAAAGGCTTTCATTGTACTGGAGATAAGGTGTAAATATTTAACAGTGAAGAGAACTAACCACTGGGACCACGTTTTTAAATCAAAGCTGGATGTTTTTCTAAAAGATAATCCTTAGAAATTTTTTCCAGGGAGTTCTCTTGCCTGTGTTGTAGAAGGGGTCACAGTGTCCTTTTTGGGCCTTGGATTCTATGAAACTCAGCATTGCCAACTCTCATGAGTCTCATGATAATTACTCAAGTATCAGAGGGGTAGCCGTGTTAGTCTGGATCTGTAAAAGCAGCAGAGAATCCTGTGGCACCTTATAGACTAACAGACGTTTTGGAGCGTGAGCTTTTCGTGGGTGAATACCCACTTCGTCAGACGCAGGTAGTGGGGAATTCCAGGGGCAGGTATATAGTATGCTAGCAAGCAAGCTAGAGATAACGAGGTAGTTCAGTCAGGGAGGGAGGCCCGTTTCTACCAGCAGAGGCTGTGAAAACCAAGGGAGGAGAAACTGGTTCTGTATTGGCAAGCCCATTCACAGTCTTGTTTCGTCCTGCGGCTGATGGTGTCCAATTTGCAAATGAACTGAAGCTCAGCAGTTTCTCTTTGAAGTCTGGTCCTGAAGTTTTTTTGCTGCAGGATAGCCACCTTCAGGTCTGCTATAGTGTGCCAGGGAGGTTGAAGTGCTCTCCTACAGGTTTTTGTATATTGCCATTCCTGTATAATAGTGGTCACTGATATATTTATAGGTACATTGATTTGAAACTGTCCAATTGCTCCGTGGCTAATCTGTGTTCCTAGCACAGTAACCCTAACCCAGCCCCCATCCACTTGTGTTCACCCACTTATTACACTGTGTCTTACTTTAGATTATAAACTCTCCAGGGCAGGGACTGCTTTTTAATGTTTGTAAGCCAGCAAAATGGGCCCTGAATCATCTAGGCTGAGCTCCTATAAACACAGGCCAGAGAACTGCCCCCAAAATAATCACTAGAGCAGAGCTTTTAGAGAAACAGCAAATTTTGATATAAAAATTGCCAGTGATGGAGACTTGACCATGATCCTTGGTAAATTGTTCCAGTGGTTAATGACCCTCACACTGTTAGAAATTTATGCCTTATTTCCAGTCTGAATTGTCCAGCTTCAGCTTCCAGCCGTTGGATCCTGTTATTGCATTCTCTGCTGGATTGAAGAGCCCATTATTAAGTACAGTAATTCCTCACTTAAAGTCATCTCGGTTAATGTTGTTTGGTTATGTCGCTGATCAATTAGAGAACATGCTCATTTAAAATTGTCCCATGTTCCCTTATAACGTTGTTTTGCAGCTGCCTGCTTTGCCCACTGCTTGCAGAAAGAGCAGCCCATTGGAACTAGCTGGTGGGGGTTTGGAACCAGGGTGGAGCGGCAGCCTCCCATCCATCAGCTCCCCAATCCGCTAAGTTCCCTATGCGGCAGGGGCCAGTGCCCCGGGCCCTTTTAATCACCTCCAGAGCCCTGGGCTCCCAGTCACAGCCACAGCTACCGCTACCATGGGGCTCCAGCAGTGATTTAAAGGGCCCGGGGGTCCCAGCCACTGTAACTGCAGCCAAAGCCCCAGGCCCTTTAAATCTCAATTTAAAGGGCCCGGGGATTTAAAGGCCCGCCTTTTTCGGTTGCAGCCCTGCCCCCTTCCAGTTCAGGCCCCGCCCCCTGCTGAGGACTCCAGCCCTGCGTACCATACCGGTAGGTCCTTTAAGTTACTTTCACCCCTGGTGTGATGCTACGTTAACAACGTGTTAACCCTTGAGGGCTCAGCTGAATGCTAGTTCATCATTTAGCAGTAAGGCATTCCCTGGGAATATCCCTCCCTCCGACTTCACCACCTCAACCAAGCTTCACAATCATCATTGCTGTGTACAGTATTAAATTCTTTGTTTAAAACTTATGTTGTGTGTATATATATATGTTCTTATGGGGTTAGGTTCCAGGGAAATTTTTTTCGCCAGACAAAAGACTATATATATATATATATATTGTGACAGACTCAGACCAGTGGGGTACAGGAGTCTGGTAGAGGGCAAATATACTGGTCACTGGATGAGTAGTCTTCTGTTCCCTGAGTGACCAGAGCAGGGTCACTAGAGTAATAGGAACTGGCTAGAGCCAATAGGCAGCAGGTGATTAGATACCCTGCAGCATCAAGCAGCAAATCAGGCACTGGGTTAAAAAGACGCTCACTCCAGTCCGCGGGGGAGACAGAGAGCGGAAGTGCGTGTGAGGAGCTGGACAAGAGAGTCTGGAAGAGTGAAGTGAGTGTCGCTGGAGACTAAGGAGTTAATAGCGTATATCACGACCAGATGAAGTCTGTGTGAGGATAACAATGTGTTTGGAGGAGGCCATGGATATACGCCAGGAGTTGTAGTGTTCTGCAGCATGTACAGGAGGCACTACTGACGCTGCATCCACAGGCTTGGGTAAACCAGAGTAGAGAGTGGCCCGGGTTCCCAACTCCCAACTTTGATCAGACACAGGAGACTGACCCGACTTGGGGAAGATCACTTGAGTAGTGAAAAAAATTTCCCTGAACTACCCTATAAGCGAACTGTACCTGGGTCGACGAAAGGTCACTAGCCCAGTATTCCTGTCTACATAGTGAATTCCAGGCTCCCAGAGGACGCTAACAGTCAATATCAAGTGATATCTCTCTCTCTATTCACATCTTCGTGAAAACAGCAGGCACATTTATATCCATCTTACTTGGCTAATAGCATTTATGGACTTACCTCCATGAAGTTTTCAGTTTTTTTAAACGCTGTTTCAGTCCTACCTTCACAACCTCCTCAGCAGATTCCACAAGTTGATGTGTTGCTTGCATGAAAAAACTCCTTTATTTTTTAGACCGCGCTATTATTTCATTTGTGACCCCTAGTTTTTTGATATGGGATTGTAAATAACTTTTTCCTTATCACTTTCTCCACATCATCATCATTTTATAGACCTTAATCTATGCCTTATCTTCTTCTTTTCCACATGAGATCTATCCTTTAATTTCCTCATATGGACTCTCTCAAACCCTAATCATTTTATTGCCCTTTCGAACCTTCTAGGCCAGATGATCTTTTTGAGTAGGAAACCACATCTGTACACAGTTTCGGATGTGGGTACCATGATATCTTAGAGGCAATAATATTCTGTCTTATTCTTACCCCTTTTCAATGAATCTAACATCCTGTTTTGCTTTTTTGACCGCCTCTCAGCACTGTGTGGACATCTTCGAGAATATTCCTATGATGACTCCCAATTTTTTTCCTGACTCGTTGTAGTAATTAGCTACATTTATTTATCTATGTTGGATTATTTTTTTCCCAATGTGGCATTAGGTTTACACTTATCCAGCTTTTGTTGCCAATCGTCTATTTTGAAGATCTTTTGAGTTTCTACAGTCTGCTTTTGGTCTTAACTATCCTACTACAGTTTATATGGCTGTGCAGATGTGCCACGTCACTTTACCCCGTTCTCAGATATTTTATGAATATTGAGGATTGGTCAAGAGACCCTGGGGAAAACCACTATTACCCCTCTCCATTGTTGAGAATAATTCATACTACCTTTGTTCCTGGTTTTAACAGCTTCATCATCATGAGAAGACCTTTCTATCCCCTATCCCATGAAATTTAATTTAAGAAAGCTTTGGTGGGGACCTTGTCAAAGCTTTCTGGAATCTAAGTACTAGGTCCACTGATCCCCTTGTCCAATGTTTGTTACCCTTAAAAACTCTAATAGATTAGTAAGACATGATTTCTTTACAGGAACCATGTTGACTATTGCTCAACAGGTTTTTGTTTTTCTATGTGTCTCGAAATTTTATTTTAAACTTCATTTTGACTAAATTTGCCATATACTCGTAGACTTACTTGTCTCTATTGCCAGGATCACCTAGCCCTTCCTTAATATATGCGTTACATATAGTAACTTCCAGGCAATGGCAGAAGCTTTTAAGGACAGTACAACCTTGTTAACAGTTCTGCACTTCACATTGAGTTTTTCAAACTCTTGCCTATCAAACTTTCCATGATGCCATCTGTCCGACTTTTAATTTGCAGTTTATCCAATTAATCCCCTCCTCTAGGACACTTCGCTGTACAGTTCCTCAATTTGTCACTAAAAAGCCAAGGCTCAAGTTTGGAATCTCTAAGGCTCTGAGCCGTGAGATGAGCAAAGAATCATTTAATTCTCTGCAATGACTTAATCATCTTTCAGCGCTCACTTCTTGTATCTCGATCATCAAGGCATGGGTTATCAGGCTTCTGCTTCTTATGGGCTTAAAAAGCCATTTTTTAGTACCTTTGAAGTTTTTGGTAGCCGTCTTCAACTCCTCTTTGGCTTTTTTATAGCATTTGCACTTAACTGCAGTGTTTATGTCTTTTCTATTTGTCTAGATTTGACTTCACTTTTAAAGGATCTTATTTATCTCCATTCTTCTTTACATGTTTTGCCCAGTTCATTTTTTATAGTTTTTTTTACTGTGTTTATTATTTGGTATCATTTGAGTTCACCCTATTATGGGTGTCTTAAAAGCCCTATGCACTTCGGATTTTCACTTTATCCTGTACCTTTACTTCTGTTTAATAATTCTCCCTTCATTTTTGGCATAGTTCCTTTTGAAATTAAAGCCACGTGTATTGGGCCTGTTGAGTGTCACTTCCCACAGGAGATTTGATGTTATTAAATTATGTCATTCAACGTCCCGTTATATACCTCTTACCAGCCTCTCATTCGAGATTACTCCTAGATTGCCAGAATTTTATCTCTGCATTTTTCGTCCAGTAATCGCTTCACTCTCAATATGGCCTACGTGACCAATCCATCATCGATTACTTAATATTCTGTCTCTCTAATATCATACCTTAGCATTTCCATCAAACTATCACGTGTCCCCGCGTTCACGCCTAGGCTGATCCTATCCGAATGTATATTCTTATAGAGCAGGATTCTATCACAGGATTCTAGAACAATGTGGCTCACATCGTTATTTACTTCATTTGATTCACATTTTCTTCACATATGATTGCCACTCCCCCTGCATGACTGTTTCTGTCCTTGTATATTTTACCTGGAATGATTGTGTCCATATTCGCTCTTCCAGTCCACAGGCTTCTGTTGATGCTCGTTATATCAACTTCATCCTCCTTTATCACAGCACTCTAGTTCACCCATCTTATTATTTAGACTTCTAGCATTTGTGTACAAGCACTTTAAAAACTTGTCTCTGGTTATTTGTCTGCCCTTTTCTGATGTGTCAGATTCTTTTTTATGTGAATGTTTATCATCTGATCTGGCCCTTACATTATCCTCTTCCATCCTCTTCCACCCCGCCAAGTATTAAACTGCCCCAGACCTCCTTATCTTTTAAAACCAGATGAGCTCAGGAAGAGTTGGAGGAGTAAAATTATCCTTCATTAAGAATCAACCAGTGGTTCTTCCAACTGGAACCTACTGCTCTGACCCCCCTCGCCCTCAATATTACTGGAATTCTACTACAACATTGTAAGAACGCAGGGCCTGAGTCTGATCTCACTTGTGTCGATGTTCCACTGCGCCGGCTTATCTGAATTCAGTGCCGTTACTCCTGATTTACTCCACTGTATCTGGGATCATGATCAGACCCTTATAGTTTAGCTGATTACAGTAGAAGAACTTGCAAAAATTATGGTTGCAAGAAAGCAATGCTGAGAAGCACTGATCGCTCTGAGTAAAAGAGCCTGGCTCCGAGGATAACAGTATAAAAGATTTCTTTAAGAGATGACTGGACAGGTCTCTAGGGCTAGTCAGCCCCCGTTAGCCCCCTCAAGACAGCTGCTGTTGGAAGGAGCTCAGATCCACAGAGCTGTGCTTCCCCTTGCATCTAGAGCACTGCATCCCCCTAAGCATCATGAAACGGAGATAACTTGCTGTGCCTGTGCCTGTGCCTGTGTAATGCCGCCAAACCCCAGGCTGGATGCAACTGGGGCCCTCTGGAGCTTAGTGCACGAGCCTCTCCAGCATGAGCTAAAAGCCACTGGCTGTTAGCCAGGGCCGGCTCTAGGTACCAGCCTAGCAAGCAGGTACCTGGGCAGCAAACGGGAAAGGGTGGCTTCCTGGGCTGTCTTAGGGCAGCACTGTGGCGGCTTTCAGCAGCATGCAGGTGGCAGCTCCTCCGGTTCCCTCTTCGGTGGCACGCCAGTGGCAGCTTCCCCCCCACCCCCCTTCGCCACTTGAAGTGGCAAAAAAGGCAGAGCTGGCCCTGCTGTTGGCTAAGGCTGTAGCCCAGACTCATTTTCTCTCTCACTAAGTGGTCTCGGTGCCACTAGATGGGACAGAACACCACACCCAGGAGGTGTGTGCGTTACACCTGCACTGAGCTATTTTTATTACATCCACACAAGCTAGTGCTGGAAAGACAGCCAATGCACCAGCCATAGATTCGCACGCCCAAGCGGCTGGCTGCAAAGGGAGGTTTGCAGAAGTGCCAGCTCCCACTTGAAGGTAGAATCTTTGCCAGCGGTGCTGCAAAAATCCCCCTCTGCCCCTGCCATTTCTAGCTGCTTCCCTGGTTCTCTCTCAGGCACAGAGGAATCATTAGCAGCATCTCACCTTGCTCCACACACAGAATCCCAGCAAGCAGGGTGAGAAGAAAAGCCTTCATCTTCGGCCTGCCGTCACAGCCTGGGCAGATCAGGCAGCTGCTTCTTGGGGGGGCTGGTTATAAATGAGGATCTTGTGGTTACCTGTGAAGGCAGTGCATGCAAAGTTTGTGCATTAGTGGGGAGGAGATATGAGATGGATGGATGGGTGTGGGATCTGCAGGGGAGTTTGCTAAAGTGAGTTTTTTTTCTTAGTTCAAGAGCAGCCAGAGGCAACAAGGCTGAGAGTCTTAACAGAATTCTGTGCTGCAGCAAATTTCATTTTGTTTGGTTTCCTTTCCCCACCAAAAGCTTCTGCACAAGGTATAAGGAGATGGTTAATACACGGCATAAGCCACAGACAGCACGGTGGAAAATCCCTACTTTATTGTCTAATCCAGTGGTTCTTAACCCTTTCCATACCGGGTTCCAACAGCAAAGAGGGTGGGGACCCTGCTCCTTGCCTTCTGGGTGCAGAGAGAGGGAGGGGGGTCACCAGTGGAGCTGGCCAGGATAGAGGAGCTCCATCCTGTGAAAAAGTTCCAGGTGGTGATAAATCTTTCTGTCCCAAAATCTGATGAAAAGTTAAAACCTCATATGGGTGGCGAGGGGACTGAAAAGTCAAATGTGTTTCAGACTTTTAAAAATGGTTTTTAAAAAACAAAACAGGTCCCCAGAATGCCTGGCTCGCCCGCTCTTCAGCACCCTGATCTACTAGCACCGTAGGCCGCCTACCTCCTGGCCTGGCTGCCCTGGCTGTTTGAAGCCTCCAGCTGCCCAACTCCCCATCGGCCCAGCTGGGTGTGCAGCCCAAGACACCAAGGAGCAGGGCAGCCCCACAGAGCGGGAGGCAGGCAGCACTGGGAATGGGGGAGCTCAAGGAGTGGAGCAGCCTGCCAGGCAGGCAGACGGGAAGACAGGCAGCAAGTGGTTCCAAGGAGCAGAGCAGGTGGGAGTTGTTGGGCAGACCAGGAAGCTGGCTGTCTGGGGAGTCAGCGGTCAGTACCCGATTTACCATGGCACCAGGCCCACGATCCAAAGGGGTCCCGGCCAGCCTACTCTTCTCCGCCCCCCCATGGAGACAGAAGCTTAGTGCTGCCAGCTCCTGCTGCAGCAGGGCAGACTTTGCTGGCAGCCAAGCTCCTGCCCTGCCTCTTTCCCCAACGTGCTATGGCTTCCAGCTCCAGACTGCTCCAGCTCCACTGTTCTAACTCCAGCTCCACTCAGCCTCAGCAATGATGCTGCTGCTCTGCCTCCAGCCACATGGGCTGCTCCTCTGCCTGTAGCCCTGCTTCCAGCACAGGATCTGCTCTCCCTGGACTGCTTCTGTGACTCTGCTCCCAGCTCTGACCTGCTTCCTGGCCCCTCTGGCCAGCATGGCTCTGCTCTATCCTTAGCCCAGCCCCACTCTGCCTGACTCAGACAATTCCAGCTCACAGGGAGAATGGGACCCCCTGGCCTCCTGACTCCCTGATTAGCCTGCCCGTCCTGTCAATCAGGCTGACCTGGAGCATTGGCCTCTCCACATTGTTCCTGGGGACTGTCAGTGTCAGGGTCCTGATTTCCCATTGTTAGCAACCAGAACACCCCCACTGAATGTCAGTAAGGAGGCGAGAGTCCAGTCCCCTTACTGGAGCAATATGCAAAGAACTGTCTGCAGTGTCACTGTGACATTATTGATATAAACTGGGACCATATAGAACATGGGTTGCAACCAAGATCCTGTAGTGGCACCAAATCCTATGTAAAGGGGGTCATATAAGATGTCTAAGACCAGGTTATGGGTTACTGGTTATGATTATGCTGTCTGTATGTCTGTATCATTTTTCATATTTTGTCATGTGGTGAATGTCATGTCGAATACTCTCATGTTGTATAACCTGTCTGTATTTCTAAACTTGTTGCTGCTGATTACTCGCGGGCACAATGATCCAACAAGTTGGTGTACAAGGACTCTGTAGGTTTAGCGCTGCTTGAGAGGCCACTCGTTTATGAGACCATTAGCTAGCAGGCTCTAAATTGACCACATTGGAGAGGCGGATACAGCTTGTGACTCAGCGGGTGTAGGTCAGAAAACTGCCAGTAGTTGACTTGGACAAGACTTCACGAATCTTGCTTGTAAACTTCGCCAGCGAGTAGGAGCAAAGGAGTGTTCTTACACACACTGGAAAAGCTTATATATACGGTCGGAGGCCTCATCATCTCATTGTGCATTCACGAATCCCTGCTTCCCCTAGCCAGCATGGAGAGGACTTGTTCGAGACACAAGAGCAACTCGTAAAGCCTACTGTGCATCTAAAGCACTGAGGTTTATGAGACCAATGTCGCTACACTGGGATGTTAGCTCCAGAGACTTGACTTTGAGACCTGCAGTTGATTCCAAATTACACTGAGCTGTAACAAGCCTGAACTTAAGAACTTGGCCATTGACTGGATTAACTTGATTCCATTTATAGAGCTCAATATCTAGTCGTCTCTAATCTCTATCTTTTCCACTTTGTGAATAAAACCTTAGATTTTTATATTGCTAAAGATTGGCTAACAGCGTGATTACTGTGGGTAAGATCTGACTGTGTATGTCCTTCCTCTGTAATCCCTGAACCCACCGATCTGGAATCCACCACTTGAGGGTCCACCACTGTTCCCCATTTACCCCGACCCGCTTGCCTCTACCATCATGACTATGTGTTAATCAACATATTAAGTACTGAGCGATGCTACCATCCTACTGACCTTGCGCCTTCTTTGACTCACTATCTGTTGTACCCCACCCCATCCGTTACACCCCGCATTGGGAAACATTACACGAACTGTTATGTACTGAGATAACGTAATACCAGCAAACAAAAATATACCAGCGCGTCCCCCGCTACTACTCATGTATGAGGTGCAATATGCCCCGATGACGAAGTGAATGACACGCCAAACTCTGTTAGGTATCAATCCTTTATTCTACATATAGTTGCGTCTAATAAACATATTTGACCTGGGTCTGAGGCTTGGTCCTTTGGGATTGAGAGAATCTAAATTTCTTGTTTACCTGTGGGTGTTGGTTTACACTATATACCTCATTCTCATCTCCAGGACCACTTGTGTGTCTGTTTGTGTAGACATACTGCGCGAACTGGCAGGTAGTCTAAGGAAATGTGCTCAACATGTGTGTGACTTCGTAGTTAACCAGATCTGGATTTTTGAAACAGATGGTCTTTTTTGTATGGCTTGGTTTGGGTTTGCCTTAAACGTGGAAAAAACGCCCAGCCTTTCAGGGCTGTAACGTGCCCTCCTCTTAGAGGTGGAAAAACCCCAGCCTAGGGCTGTAACTGCCCTGTTTAAGCAATTGGTCCTGAATTGGCACTCTCAGTGGGGTCCCGCCAGAACCACATCGTCACAGTCACGTGTGGCACAGACTGTGTGTGGGGGGCATTGCAGACCAGTGCAGGTCTGTGTGGGGCTTACAGGGGACCAGCAGCAGCTGGGCAAGGAGCCAGTGCAGAGGGGCCCCAGTGAGAGACACTGAGCCCGGCCTGGAAACCTGGGAGCTCCTATTTGCTTGAATAGGGGCTGGACTGGACAGGGCACCCCATGCTCTAGGTCTGAAAAGACCTGACCCGAGTGGACTGTCCCAGGGACTCAAGAGCTGCTGTTGCTCACTGTGAACTGTAACATCACAAAGGGTATTTGCAACCTTCCCTTTCCTGCCAGGCCTAGTAAGATACTCTTTCCATTAGCCATGCCTCTGAGCGGTTACTGGGACCCACCAGGGCTAGTCCCTATACAGCCCAGCGGCTGCAGCACCTACACTGCTTGTCTCCAAGTCACAGCCCACCTGGCATGCTACTGGCACCCTGGGGCTTTTCCCCACAGGACAAGTGCCTCATTCAGTACATCCAAGGATGGACACACAGGGGCAGAATTAGGTTGCTAGGGCAACTAAAAACCTACCTGGCATTTGCTAGTTTTCGAGTGCTTGACTTTGCAACTTTAATGTAGGTTCTTGGGTGAGCTATTTAAGATTTAAATTACGGTAGCACCCAGGGACCCCAATCTGGCACAGGGATGATGCTGGAGGAGCTGCTAATGGAGGCAAGGGCAGCAATAGAAGAGCCCTTGAGTAGGGTCTTGTCGTTCCACTGAATTGACTTGGGGGTGGGGCCAGCAGCATTAGTTGCACTGGGGACAGAGAGAGTGTGGCAGGGCAAAGACTCACTGGAGCGGCACCTCCTGCTGGTCGTCCTGGGAATTAGCTCTTCCAGCCCAGAGCGCCCTCTGGAGGCCAGTGTCTTGCCTGTCACTGGCCCCCCATGTCCCTCCTGGAACCTGGTACCCCTGTTCCTTGGGGTCCTGCCCCCGGCAGTGCCCCCACACTTTGGATCTCCCCTCCCCAGGGAGCCTCCAACCCCCATCTCACCTCAGTGGCTACTGCCAGTCACCATCTAGCCCCTGCTCACTGGGGCAGACTGCAGTCTGTAAAGTCCACTCATCATTGGCAAGGGGGGTTTGGACCAGCTGCCTCTGCTTAAACCCAGGCTGCAGCTTCCGCAACCCTAGTACATGCTTGTGGGCCCTGAACACGGTCTGCAGCCTGGGACTTTGCTAGGTTGGATCTCCCCCAGCACCTTCTGCCCTTCCCCAGCACTGCTCCACCTCAGGTCCCCTCCTCGACTTCCCAGGCAGCCAGGTCCTTCTCTCTCAAGAGGCTGGAGAGAGAGTGTCTGTTTTTTTGGTCCACCACCCTCTTATAAGGGCCAGCAGGGCCCTGATTACCATGGCTGCTTTCCCAGTCTGCCTCTCTTTTCCCAGCTGCAGCCCTCTCCAGGCCTGTTCTAACCCCTCCTGGCAGGAGTGGGGTGTCCACGCCACATAGAATTTGGGAGCATAAGAAGCAGGGACCACTCCTCTTTCTCTACACCACCCCATGCCCCACTTCTTCCCCCCTAGGCTCTGCCCCTATGCCACTTCTTCCCTTGAGGCCCTGCTTTGAGATCTTCCCTCAGAGACCTATGTATTTTCAGAGCTTTATGGCAGTTATTGCAAGGAGGGCACTTAGGGCATTCATCTGTTAAAGGGAAGAGTGCACACATGAACTGCCGGAGGCATATGGGAGTAGGTGGGTGTCCTTTCCGGGTGCCTGAGAACAGGAATTAAAACTGAGCATCAAATAACAATCTCTTGTTACACCCTCAGTCAACAAGACTCAGCTCTTTAACGAGAACTTGGGTTATTCTGAGAATTCACACCTTTTGTTTAGGGGTTTTGTGCAAGTAAACCCCTCAATGGCCAGCCTCCTTCTGCACCACTAGCTACATCCGGTACCTACACACATACACACACACACTAGCCCCCAAATTAACTCACACACTGTGCTTCCACCCTGTTTTTAAAGAAGTAGCTCCCATTTCCCATATTGCATCATTTATATCCCCATTAGAAACATAGGATTCACAGACTCTAGGACTGGAAGGGACCTCGAGAGGTCATTGAGTCCAGTCCCCTGCCTTCATGGCAGGATCAAATACTGTCCTGACCATCCCTGATAGACATTTATCTAACTTACTGTTAAATATCTCCAGAGATGGAGATTCCACAACCTCCCTAGGCAATTTATTCCAGTGTTTAACCACTCTGACAGTTAGGAACTTTTACCTAATGTCCAACCTAAATCTCCCTTGCTGCAGTTTAAGCCCATTGCTTCTTGTTCTATGATTAGAGGTTGAGGTGAACAAGTTTTCTCCCTCCTCCTGATGACACCCCTTTAGATACCTGAAAACTGCTATCATGTCCCCTCTAAGTCTTCTATTTTCCAAACTAAACAAACCCAATTCTTTCAGCCTTCCTTCTTAGGTCATGTTCTCAAGACCTTTAATCATTCTTGTTGCTCTTCTCTGGAACATACACAATAATAAATAAATATTCAAAATCTAAACAACAGCCACCTATTCCAGGGGCCTCACATGTTTACCACTGAGATCCCCTTAGCAGTTCCCCATTGGCTGGTGAATCAAAGGTCTACATAACATTGCTCTTCCTTCATTAGCTTCATATTGCACCCCATCCTCCACCAACCTCCCCAGCCTTGTCCTACCATTAGTCATTCATACAGTCATCCACACAGCCCCTGTGTGTGGTATGGCCTCCCTTGTCTCTTCTGTGAGGTCCCTACACCTTTGAAGACACACCTCAGCCATACAGCCTACTGTGAATTTAACAGACTTGTAGATCAATTGCCTTTCATTGTTCCCCTGTCCCTAATCTCCATCTGTTTGTCTGTCTGTCCTTCTTAACACAAAGCATAGTCAAGCTGTGGAACTCATTGCCAGAGGATGTTGTAAAGGACAAACCTGTAACAGGGGTGAAAAAAGAACTAGATAAATTAATGCAGGAAAGGTCCATCAATGTCTGTTAGCCAACGTGGTCAGAGATGCAACCCCATGCTCTGAGGCTCCCTAAACCTCTGACTACCAGAAACTACGACTGGGCGGTGGGATTATCATTCAATAATTGCTCTGTTCTGTTCATTCCCTCTGGCACTGGCCACAGTCATGAGATAGCACCCTGGGCTCGATGGAACCATGCTCTGACCCAGTATGGCCGCTCTTAGGCAGTGAGCTCCTCGGCCTGGAGACCAGCCCTCCTTGAATGTTTTGAAAGCGCTCACCATTTTGTGGGTACAACTGTCAATAAATAATAATGTTCAGAAGATTCTCTCCGGTATGAGTATTTACACAGCACAGATCATCAGAATATCTGAACTGCTAACAAAAAGCCGCCACCACCACCACCACAATCCTTATGTGATTCATCTGCTTTCCTCCAACCCTCCTCTGACGCACTTTAAAAAAAAAATCTCGTTCACTTCCTCTATCTTTAACCTTCTTTCCTTCTGTGACTATTTTTGGTTGTAGCTGTGGTAAAGTTACATGAAAAAAGTCAGTATGTCACTTTAAGAAAAGTGATCTCTGAACTGGCTCTGTTTCCCTTTCAGCAACATATTCTACTGTATGAAAGGGTTCAAGCCAGGGTCACTGCTGTAAATAACCAAGCCCAGATCAGTCCATACTGCAGGAATAAATGGGTAACAGATTGCAAAGATTTCAAAGTCCCCTCCCTGTAGTGTGACCAGACAGCAAGTGCGAAAAATCGGGACGAGGTAGGGGGTAATAGGCTTCTGTATAAGAAAAAGCCTCAAATATCAGGACTGTCCTTATAAAATCGGGACATCTGGTCACCCTACCTCCCTGACATGCCTCTGTAGACTGAGGAGTGAGGATGCAGGACATGCGAGGGCTCTTTCCCTAACCACGTGATTCCGCCAGTTTCCATGCAGATCTCAGGGATGTGTCAGAGGCCAGCACTGCCAACATGGGGAGCATTGTGCTTTCACATTCCACATGGCCTCTCTCCCCCTTATTCATAGAGTATAAGGCCAGAAAAGACTGTGGACATCTGGTCTGACCTCCTGCATACTATACGCCATTGGATTGTCTTGAATGAATTCCTATTTGAACTAAAGCAGATCTTCTAGAAAAAAACATCCAATCTCAAATGCAAATTATCTGGACCTGTTGATTTAAAAAAGTCCGACTCGAGTAGCTGCTGTTTAACAGCCTCTGGAACGCAGCCCTATTTCTCTGGACACTACTGGCAGCCGTTGCATTAGGGGTAATCCCTAGGGCTAGGCTGGGCTCCACAGTGGGAGGGCATGCACTGATTATGGGCTACCAAGAACTGCCAGTTCTCACATTATCTGTTTTTTAAGCTTCTCCTGATGTCCTGCGCCTTTCTCACAAATTTTTGCCCTCTCAAAATGGCTGCCATTTCTCACGACGGGCAATGGGACTGAAGCCACAGGCCATAATAGCTGTGATTTCACAACAGCCTCGGCTGGTGTCAGTGAGGCTGCACCTAGTGAAGATGGCCACCATCTCCCATGGTTTCCAACGGCAATAAAGCCAGGCTGCCCCCAGGGAAGCTGCACTCCATGGCTAGGAATCTATGAGAGGGCAGGGGACGGTAGGGCTAAGGGAGGCATAGGGGCATGTATTGGAAAGTGGGCAGAAGGACGGAGGCTGATGGTGTGTAGGGGGGAGTGAGGGGTCCGAGACTGCAGGAAAGGGAGGGAATGAGCAGGGGCAAGGGAATACTGGGCGTAGATGGGGGTCAAGAGAGCATGGGGGAGAGTGCTTGGGACAGGGGACTGATGGGGGCGGGAGGAACTAGAGTGAAAGGGGGATGGGGAATGATATAATAGCAGTTCTCTCACCCCAGGAGCCAGGGCAGAACGAGCAGGCCCCTCTCTGGGGCGGCTGCTCTTTTGTGTACGTCTTTCCAAGTGCGTTTGGACCCTGGAATGATCACACCGGGGTCACCTGGATCACCCCGGGGTCAGCGTCTTCCCCAGAAAAGTTTGAAAATCAGATGCACAATGGTGGGGCTGGTTGTTGTTGCTATGCCAGCCTCTGGGCTCTGCGGTCCATCTCATGCTACTTTGGGGTTGGCAGCACCTTTGGACTTGATCCTGAGAAACTGGAGAGACAGATGGGTCCCTATCAACTGTGGCATGTGTAACCCTTCTGCCAGGTGAACACAGCAGCAACAAGGGCCAGGTTCAATACCTAGGGGTTCCTCGTAACCCTACAACACAGAACCGACTTGAGCCCCTGCCCAGTAATCTGGGAAAACTAAACAGCACCCAGCTAAGAGGCAATACTTCCCCTCTCACAAGCACTGAGTCTGTGTATAACAAAAGAGAACTTGTATTGAAAGAGAAAGGCATTCGTTTGGGAAAATACCACAACCACATTCAAAACTGTGCAGTCATAAGCCAAACTGACCCTAGAGCGCGCTGGGCAGTGTCCTTTGCCTACAAGGAACCTACAGGCTTGTATCCTATAAGACACTGGCTTCAGCAGTTAGCATGAGGCTTGATGCCTATGAACTCTGGCATAGATAAACATAGCTTTGCAGTGGGAAAGTCCAATGAATGAATATCCCTGTAGCACAGCACTCCCCTCTCCCTCCACTGCACCCCACTCTCAGGTTCTTCTTTGGTCAGCAAAGGCTCAGAGGTGCCTTCGCGCAGGTTCCCCTCCCACCCCCGGGAATGAGGGGTGGGGAAGCATTGAGCAATGCCTCCACAGCTGCCTGTCTTGGTTGCTGCCGTTCACTCTGCTGTCACTGACCGCAGCTGCCATCACTCCTGCTGCCAGCTGCAGCCACTATCATTCACCCTGCCACTGCTGCTGCTGCTGCTTCTCCGCTGCCACCTGCCCCTCTCTACCATGACACATGTTGAGGCTCCCCCACAGCACCCAGCTCAATGGGGAACCTCCTGCTGCTGCAGGCCAGGCAGTGATTTTCACTGCAATTCTACCCCACAGCAGGCCTAAGGTTCAGCAGCTGGACCTGGGTGTCTGTGAACTCAACTCTCGGAATCACTGGACAAAATAAAGACTCTCACTGCAGTTTAATCAGTTCTCCCTTTAAACAGAGAAAGGAGAGAGAGGTTTCAAAGAGGCCTAGAGCCCTAACCCTCTTCCTTTCTCTTCACTAGGCTTTGGCATCCCGCCCCCTTGCTTGATGAGCGCAGTTCAGTTTAGGGTGATCTCCTCAGTCCAGGCAGGCTCAGCACAGTCCTGCTGCCACTCACTTGTACAATCAGGGTAGCAACCTTCCACTGCCCTTGCACTCAACACTAAAGTGATTTTTAATCCATCACCAGTCAAAATAGATCACTTTGGGAAGAGAGCTCCGGCTGCTGGATACCTAGGCAGAGTGGGCATGTTCATGTAAATATGCTCTGTTCCTTGTCTTTTCCCTCTGGCTCAGTGGTTCTCAAACACGGGTCAGGACCCCAAAGTAGATCGTAACAGGGCCGCCCAGAGGATTCAGGGGACCTAGCGCAAAGCAATTTTGGGGGCCCCTTCCATAAAAAAAAGTTGCAATACTATAGAATACTGTATTCTCGTGGGGGGCCCTGTGGGGCCCAGGGAAAATTGCCCCACTTGCCCCTCCCCAGGTGGCCCTGGGAAAAATAAACATTTAAAAACCTTCCGCATCTCAGCACAAACCCAATTTTGAGAAAATTTATTTTCAAGTCATCTTTACAAGGTATCACTGGTTCTCAGCATCAGCTAGTGCTAAAAGGCACTAAAGCTCATTAAAAAGGTTGGACAGATATTTTCCGTCAAAACTTTTTCTGGATAGAAAACTATGGGTTTTTAAAAAGCAGAAAAAATCATGGACAATGTCCTTCAAAATTTGTTGTGGTTTTTTTAACTGAAAAGCTGAAAGAAGTCTGCTAAAACCTAAACATGCTTTGGGGTTTCAGAAGTGTGTGGCCAAATATTTGCTGCTTGCTGTGTTTGATTGTTTAAAGAAACAATAAAAAAATTCTGCTTAAAAAAAATCCAAAACTTTAGAATTTTAATGGAGTTAGATGGCTCCTTGATCTTCTCCAGCAAAAGCACACACAACAACAGACAGACAAAGACTTTCCTCCCTCCCAGATTTGAAAGTATCTTGTCTCCTTATTGGTCCTGTTGGTCAGGTGTCAGCTAGGTTATGTGAGCTTCTTAACCCTTTACAGGCAAAAGAGGAATTAACCCTTATCTGTATGTTTATGACACACTCTAAAAGCTTATCAGATGTCACTGCTCAATCTGATGGGGGCCCTAGTAAGCCAAAGTTCTTCCAGCCCTTCTGGAAAGGTTGCATCTTTGGTCAGAAGGACTTGTCTGCTTGCTGAATCAAAAGAAGGCCCTGAGTCAGTTTAAACGTAGACTTTTTATGCCAAACATCCTTTCTTAGCCAGTTGGTCTCTGGAAAACCTAGTTTGAACCGGTTTATGCAAGCGTCCCCAGGCATGGTACCTCTCTGGAGGTCGTTACAACCTGATGATTCATTTTAAATCACCATCCACTGCTTTTAGTTCCTGGAGGAGCTGTGGTATCATTCCCCCTCACTCTCCTCCACTGCCCCAAGTTGCATACATACATCTAACCCCCCCGGCCCTGGCCGCTTACCCCCACCTCCCAGCGACTCAGCGTGCTCGTCGAGAAGCAGCCCTGAACAGCGCTGCAGCTGCGTGGCTCGGCGGGGTTGGGGGGGCTGAGCTCCTCTCCGCTCAGAGCTGCGTGGTAAGGGTAGGAGCCGCTCAGCCCAGAGCTTGCAGCCCTGCCCCCTTACCACGTGGCTTTGAGTGGGGCGGAGCCCAGGCCTCCCCGGAGCCATGCGGCAGTAGCGCTGTCCAGGATGCACTGAAGCACTGGGAGGATGGTGGGGGTGAGCCTCAGCCATTCTTATGGGGGCCCCTGCAGGGCCCAGGGCCTGGGGCAAATTGCACCGTTTGCCTCCCCGTCTGGGCGGCCCTGGATCGTGACCCCATTTTAATGGGGTCGCCAGCGTAGCCCAGCGGACCAGCTTACCTCTATTATATTCACTGCTTTGCATTATATTCTGCTTTATTTTATTCAGCAGTAATGCAAGGCACAGGCGCTGAATCCGTGGCTGCTCTGGGGCTGGAGTACCCATGGGGAAAAATTGGTGGTTGCTCAGCACCCACTGGCAGCGCCCTGGACTGCCCCCCACCCAGCTCACCTCAGCCCCCGCTCCACCTCTGCCTCCTCCCCTGAGCACGCCGCGTGCCTGCTTTTCCCCCCAGCTTCCAGCGCTTGCACCTCGAAACAGCTGTTTCACATGGCTGAGAAGGGGAATGCAGTGTGCTTGGGGAAGAGGCGGGAGCAGGGCGGGGATTTGGGGAAGAGGTCCAATGGGGCAGGGAGGGGGCGGAGTTGGGGCAGGGACTTTGGGGAAGGGGTTGGAATGGGGGTGGTGAAAGGGTGGAGTCAGGGTGGGGAGCATGAACACCCACCAGTGCCAGGGAAAGTTGGCGCCTGTGATGCAAGGAACCTACACGTTTGTATCCTGTAAGACACTGGCTTCAGCAGTTAGCATGAGGCTTGAGACCTATGAATTTTGGCAAAGGTAACTCCGAAGTTTTGAGGCAGTAGAGTGTAAGGGGGAATTTTGTCCATAATGACATCAGCCAACCACAGAGCATGAACTGACTGACACCAGCTTCTGGAAGGTTTTGGACGGAACGTCCGTCTCCAAGAGTGCCATGGCAACCAATTGATGTGTATGATAATGGGGTGAAATCTTAAATACACTAACCTACAGAAGGAGGACACCTTAACATTGGTAAGGGAAGGAAATACAAATGAGGAAGAGGGGAGAAACCCCTATTGAATATGCATTAGACACGGTAACGTCAGCATAACGTATTATAAAAGTGGCATCCCAGGGCAGTAGGGGAGAGAGATGTAGCCCTTGGGAGGGGCCAGAATGATGGCCACTGGTGAAGATGAGGAAGGTGATGATGACGAGGAAGACAATGGCTAACACTGCAGGTTGTTCTGCAAGGGATGTTGGGAGTATGGATGGTCAGATGTACTTTCTGTATTATCTCTATCTACCGTACTGAGGTAGAGTGAGTGCGACTTTGCTAAATGTATTAATAAATTATTTATTTGTAAATATAAACGAGTTCCTATAGTGTGACTGTTACACCTGTGCACATAGGGGTTCCCAACTATATAATCATTTTAATAATACTGGGCCTGATCTTGGGATAAGAACCTGTCAGCCCTCAAAGTGATAACTGGGAATTTCTATTCATAATCTATAGATCGGGCTACACCAGGGCCAATGTTCGACTCGCTGGGGCCCAGGTCTGAAACTGAAGCTTGAGCCCCGTCGCCCTGGGCTGAAGCCCCTGGGGTGGCAGGGATCTAGCTCTGCCCCCCACGCTCCACCCACCCGGGGCAGTAGGACTCAGGTTTCGTCTCTGCCTACCCTGTCTCCCCCAGCCTGAGGTCACGTAGTAACTTTTGTTGTCAGAAGGGAGCTGCAGTGCAATGAAGTCTGAGAATCGCTGCCTAGCTCAGCACTAGATGTCAGGGGACAGTTCCTTTAGACCGCGCTTATCCGTGGACTCCCCAAGGGCTCATGAGCAGGGGAGATGGACAACATGGAAAACATGTCTGTACTTCCCACTCCGGCTGCTCCCCGATGCAGCTTACTCTGCGCTGCTCCCCTCTCCCTCTCTGACCTTTAAAAGCTACTTACCACCCCCCAACACACACATACTCAGTCTTCCCAGCTTTATTACTGCCTCATCCCCTCTGAAATCTGGCTGGGCAGGAAGATCTGTGAGCCACTGCTGAGTACCACTTCACTCACAGGGAATCACAGGACAGCACCCGGGAATTCCCAAAACTCAGCTTAGCAGCCAGTAGACTCTTCAGAGCTGCAGGGCTGGGGCCTATACGGAACCTGGGAAGCCTGGTGGTTAAGGAGCCAGGAAAACAAGAGAAGGGTTACATCTTGTTTTCCAGAGAAATCTTGGGGGGAATAGAAAGCATTGCTTAAAAGGGTTAATTTGGGTGGGGGTTTTAATTACATGCCCAGCATTTAGTGATTGACCTAGTATTAGAAGTAAGTTTGCAATGAACTGGAACTATTCCCTATTCTGACATGGCTACATACGTGCAGCCGGGTGTTTTGTGGCTATTTGCGCTGCTCTGTGGGTCACAGTGATTGTAGCAGGTTTTCTTTGCGGCCACAATGGCTAGCAATTTGAGGTCTTTTTTTTTCAAAGTGCCCAAATGAGTGAGGAACCTAAGTTGTATTTTCAACAGTGACTTAAGCACTTATGACCAGATTTTCAAAGATACCTAAAGATCGTGCAGCTGGGCACTGAAATCAATGGGAATCTCTTTGGCACCTCTCTGCATAGCCCTGCTTTGTGAGCAGAGTAATTATTCCAGAATAAAGCCACCTCTAGTTCAGGGCAGAAGCGTCACATGGGGAGCAATTCTGGAACAGCTCTTCTGGTCAGTTTCCCTGCGTAGACAAGGCCTGAGGCTCTTTGGTGTTTAAGTCACTTTTGAAAATAGGACTTAGGCGCCTAAATGAGGTGTTCAGGAAAATTTTACCAGTGGTTAAAATGGAAGCTCAGATTTTGGAGCACAGTGCTGCAGAATGCAGGATGGATTCGGTGGCAAATTCCTTGGCTGCAGAATATATGTGGAGGCCACAACCTTTCCTGACTTATTTCCTTCTAAATACAGGAAGATGCCCATCTTCCTCCTTCTAATAACTTTGTCCTGGTCTGTGGAATCTTCCTTGGATGGTCTCCAATCACATGGCAAATACCAATGGACTGAAGCCTCACAACACCCCAGTTCATTGTCCTAGATTTACAGATGGGGAAACCGAGGCATGGAGGGGGGACATGATTGATCAGGATTACACAGCAAATCTGCGACAGGCCTGGAAATAGAGCCCTGCTGACTCACAAGCATGTGCCTTGGACTACCAGCTAGGGGTGCAGAGGCACCAATTCCGTGGGTGCTCCGGGCCTGGAGCACCCACAGAAAAAAAAAAGTGTGCTCAGCACCCACTGGCCACAGCTGTTTGTTGGCTCACGGAGGGGCTTGCAGGAAGGCAGAGACTAGCGAGTGATGAGTGGACTGGGGCCTTGGGGAGGGGGTGGATCGGGAGCGGGAGGAGGCAGAGTGGGAGCAGGGTCTCAGGGCAGATGGGGTGGAGCACCCCCGGAGAAAACTAAAAGTCTGTGCCTATGTAGGGATGTGATCCCCCTGCTTGAGTACATACACTTGTGCTAGCTCGCAACAAGTGAGCAAGTATAAATAGCCGACCGGTAGCTGCAATCAGGGCCGGCTTTAGGCCGATTCGGCCGATTCTGGGGAATCAGGCCCCGTGCCTAAGAGGGCCCCGCGCCTTAGGCACCTTTTTAATTTTTTTTTTTTTTTTTTTTTTACTTACTCGACCGCCGTCCGGCTGCGGTCTGCTCGGGTCTTGCCATCGGGCCGCTCCTTTCAGCAAGCGCCGCGGACGGCTCTGCGCGGCGCCCGATCTCGCTCAGCAGAGGTCCAGCCAGGGGCGGGGGCGGTGGGCTTGCCGCGTCCGGCCGGAAGAGCGGCAAGTCTGGCGGCTCCAGCCAGACGGCGGAAGCCGCCTCGACCGTTCTGGATTCCCGCTCGAGCAGGCCCCCACAACCCGAGCTGGACTCTGGGCCCTTTACTAGCCCAGAGCCCTAACGCGCAGTGAGGGCCTCGGGGATATTAAAAGGGCCGGATCAGCTGCCTCTGCCACCACAGTCCTTTAAACTACCGCCGGAGCCCCGCTCCCCATGCATTCCCAGCGTCCCACGCTATTTAAACGGTCCGGGGCGGTAGCAGGGGTTTGGGGGCTAACTTAAAGGCTGGGGTTCAGCTGCCTCTGCTGGCACCTGACCTGCCCACATCAGTACCGCCCCCCCACATGCAAGCCACTCTGCACCCGTCCACAGCAGCCCCTGCACACCCCTGTCTGTCCAGCCACCCCTGCACAACCCCTGCAGCCTGCCAAAGCCACCAGCCCCCAAACACTGCTGATGCACCCCTGACCGCCCAGCCCGCACCCCTGCCAGCCCCCAGTCAACCCTGCGCACCCACTGCTGAGCCAGCCAGCGCATCCTGTCTCACCCTGCAAAACCTGCTGCCCTCTACGGCCTGCCCTGGCCAGTCCCCCACAACCCTGTTCCAACCAGCCCCACACCTCTTGCGCTGCCTGCAAGCCAGACCCAACCTCCATCGCCCGCCTGCCTCCAGACAGCCATGTCCACTGTACCTGCAGTTTCTCAGGGCAGTACCCTGCCACCTGCTTTCAGTGAGGGGCGGGAGCAGGCGGGCAACACATGTGCACCCCCAAGGAGTGGCGGGGACCCACACATGTGAAACGGCGGTCATTAATAGCCAATCAACAGCATATATGATGCAATGTATAAAATATATAATTTTATTATTCATAGTTATGGAAAGTAAATAATACATGAAAGAAATGAGAGGCTTTTTTTTTTAAGTCATCCCTGCCAGGGCCCCGCTGAAAATGTTCGAATTGGGCCCCGCGCTTCCTAAAGCCAGCCCTGGCTGCAATAGCATGGGCAGCTGCTGCACCATGCCAAGTACACAGGGCCAGCTTTAGACCAATTCAACCAATTCCCCGGAATCAGGCCTCGCCCCTAAGAGGGCCCCTCCCCAAGCCCCAGTACGGTGTACCACGGTGCGCTGTACCGGAGTGGCCCGGCTTCCCCAGGGGGCAATTTAAAGGGCCTGGGGCTCCCAGCAGGGGCTGGAGCCCCAGGCTCTTTAAATTGCCACCAGAGCCCCCCTGCTGGAGCCCTGCGATAGGGCTGCAGGGCTCTGGGGGCTATTTAAAAAGTGCGGGGCTCCCATCGCTTCTACCACCCTGGGCCTTTAAATAACCGCTGGAGCCCCACTGCTTCCCCAAGGCTCCCATGGCTATTTAAAGGGCCTGGGCAGTAGAAGCAGGGGAGCCCCGGGCCCTCTAAATAGCCCCCAGAGCCCTGTGGTAGTGGGGGGCTCCCTGGGCTATTTAAAGGGCCAGGGCTCCAGCTGGTCCTTTAAATAGCTGCTGGAGCCCCGCTGCTTCCCCAGGCTCCCTCGGCTATTTACAGGGCCAAGGCGGCGGAAGCAGGGAAGCCCCGGGCCCTTTAAATAGCCCCTGAGCCCCAGACTGCTGCTGCTACCCCAGTGGCGGAGGGAGGAGGAGGGGGCACTCACCATACAGGGTGGGCTGTACCCCCTGTACCCGCAGCCCCTGCCCGCACCAGCCCCATATCCCCTGCCCTGCCTGCACCAGCCCCTGCCCTGCCTCCAGCCAGCCCTGCACCCCCTGCCCACAGCCAGTCCATCTCCAGCCAGCCCCTGCCACACCCCCTGTCCTGCCCGCACTAGCCCTGCACCCCCTGTCCTGCCCACACCAGCCCCAAACCCCCTGCCCTGTCTCCAGCCAACCCCTGCCACACTCCCCTGCCTGAAGCCAGCCAGTCCTGCACTCCTCTGTCTCCAGCTCTGCCGCACCCCCCTGCAGCCCTGCCTGAAGCCAGCCCACCCCACATCCCCCTGTCTCCAGCCAGCCCTGCACCCCTTGCCCTGCCTGCAGCCAGACTCTATCTCCAGTCAGCCCCTGCCCTGCCTCCAGCCAGCCCCATGTCCACTAGTGCCCTGCAGTTCCCAGGGCAGTAACCCTGCACACCTGCTTCAATGAGGGGAGCAGGGAGCAGCTGGGACCCACACATGTGCACACCCCCAGGGAGTGGCAGGGACCCACACATGTGAAATGGAGCTCGTTTCTAGTTCAGGCCCATCTTTTTAAAAAAGAACTTTAGGTAGGGTTAACATACATCCATATTTTCCCAGACGTTAGGCTTTTTGGTTCTTAAATTGCCACCTGGGATTTTTAAAATTTTAAATATTCCTCCTGGGAAAATACAGATGTATGGTAACCCTATTGGTACAAAAAATACATATTGTGGCACATGCCTTAAATCAGCACTTTTTATAGGGAACCGGTTGCTAAGAAATGAAAGGCTTTTTTTTACATTTTTTGTTCAAATTGGGCCCCGCACTTCCTAAAGCCGACCCTGCAAGTACATACCCACCGGGTTCAGGCCAGTTTGTACGTGGCACAGCTCAGCCTTGCTTCCTCTGCCACTGCATAAGGACAACCTACAGGGTCAGACCAAGGGTCCAGCTAGCCCAGTATCCTGTCTTCCGACAGTGGCCAGTGGCAGGTGGTGCCCCAGAGGAAATGGACAGAACAGGGAATCATTGAGTGCTCCATCCCCTATCGATGCCTCCCAGCTTCTACTCATGGCTCTCCTGCTGTTTATACCCCTGCTAGCTCTCAGGCTAGTGTGACTATGTGTACCCAGCCAAGGAAATCACACCAGTAGCTCATAGCCTTCGTCACACATCCATGCTTCAGACACCCATCTATGATACACAGACGCTGAAGCCGTACTGAGCACATCTGTTCTTTTCCTGGCTTTCCCTTTGAAAGCCCACCTGATCCTTTTTCTTATGGCAGCGTTTCCAAGCGATCAGAAAAGCCAAATGCAGCCCAGTTTGTTTGGATGGAGTAAACGGCTGTGAGGGAACTTTCCCTGCAGTAAATAAAAGCGTCATGTCTTCATCTTCTTTTTGATAAACTAAATGGATTGAGTCCTTTCAAGCGTCTCACTGGCAGGCATTTTTTCTGGCCCTCAAATAATTTTTATAGCTCTTCTTTGCATACCCTCTCCAATTTTTCAACATCCTTTTACAAATGTGGATAGTAGAACTGGACACAGTATTCCAGTATCAGTTTCTCCAGTGCTGTCTTTGGAGGTAAAATCACCTCTCCACTCCTTCTCACTGCTCCTTTCTTTACATGTGCAAGGAGTTCATTGCAATTTAAGCACATGCTTTAAGTGCTTTCCCGGATCAGGACCTGTATAAGTACTTTGTACATCATCTGGTCGGATGTATCCATAGGTTACTGCACTGTTCAATTGATATTTCCAGGTCTTTACAACCACAGATATGGAAGGTGACGCTTGGGATCTGAGAGCTGTGGCTCTGGACCCAGCAGCAGAGACAAGAACCATGGTGTGAAAAGTGATAGAGATGATATTTGCTCTGGGGGTCTGAAGTGATGCTTAGAGTATAGGGGGAAATGTTAGCCCGAAGGAAAGCTTTGCACAGAGTAGGCTTTTGGTGTCTCAGTGGGGCCTGAGCAGGTTCTTCAGGGCATAAAGTCTTCTTTTCCTGGCCCATCACAGTCCAGATCTGAAGATGCAGATGAAGTTAGCCAGGATCCCCATGGAAATCATGGAGGAGCTGGTTTTCATGCTGCTGGCTCCATTCACATTGCACAATAGTTTATCGCAGCAAAACACTTTAGCAGCCGTTTTGCCTTGCTTCATGATCATTTTTGGACACTCCGGAGAGCACATCTTGGAGATGCGGTATTTGGATTGGTAATCTTACCCGGGAAAAGAAAAGAAAGAGAGAAATTGTTGCTGAAAAGTTCCCTTGAGTTCTGACTGCATTTAGTAGCAAGGAGATAATAGTATCAAAGTGTCTATGCAATAATGACCAACAGGGTGGAATTTCTTTACAATTAACGACCAACTGGGCCCTTAACCCAGTCAGTCTTTATAAGCCAGGAAATGCAGGAACCAGATACTTTTAGATAATTAGACTCAGGCTTTGGTGTTCATTTTACAGTACTTAGTATTTAAAGATCACTAGGTCGTAGCCTCTAACATGCCCTTTAGATTCCTGACCCAGACAGGCACTATGGTGATAGGGACCATATAAGAACCTAGAGAGACGGAACATCCAAAAAATAGACTGGCCCATAGAGAATCCAGTCCAGATTTTAGATTCAGCTCATTCCGTGCCATGATGGAAATTTGAGACTTTGGTGAGTGCCCTGTGCATGCCCAAGCAGTGCATATATGAGCAACAAATTCAGCTGATCACAATAATGTGATACAGTAATGCCCTCTGACATGGCATGGCACATTCACTGGTGGGGGGAACAGGAATTCTTCCCCCATATTCTTGTAGCATCATCTAGGGGAAATCCTAATGGGACCAGTGCAGGACTACAGCCAGTATGGGGGGCATGGCAAGGCAGGATGGCATGGTACTGCCCACTGACCTGCCGGATGTATGGCATTGCCTGCACTGGCTTCATCCCAATCACTCACCAGACCCCAAACCTTCCAAACCAGCACTGGGCTCTCCCACCTGTTAGTGTATCTTAGTGAGATTCTGGGATGATCCCATCCCAAGGAGACTGCCTCTTGGTGGTGTGAAGCTTCCTGCTGCTCAGCAGTTTGCTGTTCAGTGATCATTTATTTATCCTTCCAGAAGATAGGGGGGCAAAAAGCCACAAAAACTTGGAAGAGTGGCCTAAGAGAGGGAGATTAAATAATGCTGTGCTTCATACTACATAAATCCATTCATATGTCACTTAGACACCACATTGACTAGGGCCTTAGAAATACCTTTGATATGGTGGGCCACAGCCTCGGCTGGCATAATCTGCAGAGTTCTCTTGACTTCAGTGGAGAAACCCCAAGTTATTCCAGCTCCGGATCTGGTCTGGTAGTTCTAAAGCTAGGTAAGTGGTGAGTGGAGACCTCTGTTTAGGGTACAATAGGCTCACCATGGATGGGATTGAAAGTCAGTGAGACCTGAGCTCCTAAGTCACTTAGGTGGTTTCGCAAACCCCATCCTTTCCTGTTACCTTGCCCTCTCCCCACCCTAGTCTGTCTGTCTCGTCTGCCTCTTCAATCTAGTCATTGCCTAGATCATGAGCTCTTTAGACCAGGCCTTTAATGGAATGTCTGTACAGCAATCAGCCCAAACCCTGACTGCGGCCCCTCGACACCACTACAATACAAATAATGCATTGTAACGATGGATGGTTCCAACACGTACCAGTTCCTACAACATCCTTGATTGTCACACAATAATTGTCTTCTTTTGCGCACATAGATATCTTCATACAGTACTTGTTAGACGTCTCCCCTTGGCATGCATAGCACATCAATGAGTGACCTGCAAAAGGAGCACACGACATGGTTTAGAATTTGGTAGGAGCAGATGCTTCATTCTCAGATGATCTAGCTCGATTGTTTTCAACCTTTTTTTCAATTGTGGATCCCTACAATATTTCAAACGGAAGTGCAGACCCTTTTGAAATCTTAGACATAGTCTGCAGACTTCCAGGGGTCTGCAGGCCACAGGTTGAAAACCACTGTTCTGTGGTAACGACAGCTGTTCACGGACCCCTTAAACATTGACTGAGGACCCTCAGGGGGTTGTGAACTACAGGTTGAACTATTGATCCAGATGACTCTGTTTTCCTTCAGCCTGGGTATGGCTTGTGACAGATTTGGCAAATTCCTGCAATATCCTGAACACACACAGTTTAAGTATTTTTGGACTCCAGTATCTTAAAAATGCAAAGTTTATATAGTATAGTTCAGTTGTCTGTAACTTCTCTAGGGCCGTATGAACCATGGGGAAGTGTTATGAGCTTCAAAGGACTATTTTAAACAATGTGACTAACAAAGTTAAGTTAGGTTCCAAGAAATACCTAGGGGGAAGTGAACGCAAATTAATCCCTCAGGTTATGCAAAGACTGGACCCTATCGAAGCTTTGCCCTGAGGAGTGGCCCATGGTCTGGCTGATGTCCCATTCATGATCTCCATAGATCAAAGACCACAGCTGTATAAATGAATGACTTACAGATCCATGGGGGGCTCAGGGCTAGGGCAGAGGGTTGGAGTGAGAGGGATGCAGGCTCTGGCTGGGGGCGCAGGCTCTGGGGAGGGGCCAGGGATGAGGGCTTTGGGGTGCAGGCTGCCCCAGGGCTGCCTTGGGGAGAGAGGACCCACCCCCCACATACCTCTCTTACCATAGCAGCCAGGGTAGAGGCATTTCTCCTTCTCCTGTGACTTTTTAACTTTAGATGTGGGAACCTTACTACTGGGATTCATGCCTTTGTCAGCTCCAGACTGGAAGCCAAAGCCAGTGCCAAGTGAGAGAGCTTGTCTGATAAATAGAATATCTCAGCCAGAGAGCAAGCGCCCAGTGCTCTGGGATCTGCACTAGCTGCCTGTTGCCTTCCAGTGACGTTTAAAATACTGGGTTTGACCAACAAAGCCCTAAATGGCCAGAGACCTTCCTATCTGAGACCTCCCAGCTCTCTCCCCACTCTGCCATGCCACTGCAGCTGAGCTGAACCAAAGTAATATAAGGAGAAGGGGGCTGTAGGCAAAGCATTCTGCATGAGGGCCCCTTTCCTTGGACTCCTCACCTTGCCTAGGTCTGAAATAGCCTGACCTTCGTGGTCTCCTAGGCCCACCTGTCTGTTTGGGCATTGGTGGAGGGCTCAGGAAGTTAGAAGTGGGATTTTGATTTTGGGAAAAGAGTGACGTGGAGTAAGAGCTAATTTGGTGCCTCTGTCTCAATCGCTATTTGACTTTCTGTGCCTCAGTTTCTCCATGTGTAAAATGGGGATAAAGGTACTAACCACTTTTGTAAAGCCCTTTGACTGGCAGCACTATCTAAGAGCTGGGTATTGCTGTTGTTTTTCCTGGTGTCTAGCAAAGGGCTAGGGGTGGGAATAAGGTTCACAGTTTACGTCCGAGAAGTCACATAGCAATACGTGTACGAGCTACAGAAGATGGTCACAAACCTACAGTGCCTGTGACCAGGGCCATATTAAGGTTATGATAGGCCTAAGGATAATGGGAGGGAAGGGCCTAAGTATGATGGTGACAGGCACCAGGACCCGGGAAGCACCGACTTGGAGCTGCCTGCCAGCCTCAGCGGAAGAGAGGGAGCCTCTTCCCTCCCTGACAGCTCAGCGGAGCTCTGGAGAAATCGGGGGGCAAAGCCTGCTTTAACTACACCCACGGCTGGCGTGGGTTCCCGTGGTAACCGGCTTTTTAGTGTCCAGACACCAGTGTTAACCACAGCGCTGGGAGATGCAGCAAGCAGACAGATGGCTGCGAGCTGAGCTCCCGCTAAGCTGCAGGGGGCTGCTTTGCGCTTCAGCAGGACTGCGTGAGCAAGCTTGCTCCTCCTCACCGGGCCGCGCCCCCTGCATGACCAGTAGGGCCTAAAAACAGGAGGGCCTAAGGCTATAGCATTATTAGCCTAATGGTTAATCCGGCCCGCCTGTGACTAGATATGCGAACTCTTTAGTGGCTTAGGGCATGTCTTCACTGGCAACGTTAAATCATTACAGCAGGGCTTTAACATGGCTTGTGTAGTCGCAGCAGAGAACTGGGAGAGAGCTCTCTGAGCGCTCCAAAAAACCCCACCTCCACAAGGAGCGTAGCTCCTAGCGCTGGTGCACTGTCTACACTGGCGCTTTACAGCCCTGAAACACCCCTAAACAAGAAAGTTGCAGCACTATAAAGTGCCAGTGTAGACAAGGCCTTAGTTAAAGGGACATCCTCAACTTTAACATGCATGAAACCTAATCAGGTTCAAACAATGACTTAAACATCCTTCCAGGTACCTGATACCTATGCAAAGCTGCGGTTTACTGTGACCTTTTCCCGTTATGTTCCATTCACTGCTATGTGACATCCCCACCCCACACACAAACCACAGAGCAAAAGCACAGATGAAGCATGAGCAATGGGGAAAGCGACGGTATATGAAATGCTGTCAAACGCCCAAAGTAAACACACAGAAAACAGGGAGGTGAAGGGCCGTCCTTAGGATTTATGGGGCCCCACGCAGTATTATTAAACCGGTGCCCCTATGCCTGACGCAGCCTGAGCTCACATCCCAGCAGTGGGTGAGGAGGGAGGGATGAGGCAGCAAAGGATAATGAGATGCCCGGCCTGCCTCACAGCGGCAGACAGTCACAGTTCCCCACAGAGACCCCTGTACCCTCTCCCTCATGCAGAATGGACCTGCAGAAGGAACCTAATTAAAAGCACTAAATTTGGGAATAAAAAATGTCAATCACCGGTTTTTTGATATGCCCTGAAGTTTGGCAGATATTTTTTTGCAAAAACTTGTAGTAAGGGCGCATCAGCTGTCCTGCTGAATACAACATTAAATATTATGGAATACATGATGCAGCTCTTCTCTGTTTTACATTTTCTTAATCAGTATTTCTAAGCTCATTTTATATTCTAAATATACTCTTAAACCTTCATAAAGTTATCATTCCAGATTACTACATATTTAACTCACTGAAACAAAGACACTATTTTAAATTAACCAGGGACAGAGGTTTAATGTGTTCATAACCATGTTCATTGCTTTTAGAAAAAGGGAACGCTAATTTACTGGGTGTGATCTCCATAACAATAGACACGTTTATGAAAGTCACCAACTTTAAAAAACGTTTCCAAAGATTTTAGGCATCACAAAGGATTTTATATCTTACTAAGGAACGAATTTTGCTTAAAACTAGTTCATCGGATAGTCAGAAGTAAAGAAAGGGAAACTCTTTGTCCAGCTATCTGGAAGGAAAGAGGTGTTATCCCTTTAAGGGCTCTCTTCAATGGAGTGGGGGAGTGGGGGTGAAGGGAGAAAGGGATGGACCGAAAGGACAGGAAGACTTTGGAAGCAAGTTTTTTTACTATAGTAATTAAAATGTGCATTTTAGATAAGGGGAGTCTTTTGAAGGATTTATTTTAAAAAACATGTCTGAAGATCCAAGAATTTAAGGCTAAAGATGATTGTGCATCTAAAAATCTATGCAAGGATTTTTTAGAGATATGATTTTATAATCTTCACCAACTCACTAATGAAATATTTTTAAAGAAAATTTTAAACTAAGGTCCTGTAGACTGACAATATCTGAATAAATATTACAGTCATGCACAACCATTTTTGTCAGTAAATTCAGAAACAGACAGTATATACCTAGTGTTTGGCAAATGCCTGTTAAACGGCTTCATTACCCCTTGAACGGCTCTTTAATAGTTTCAATGTTGTGCTAATAGGTCTGGCAGACTGGAGGCTTTTTCACTTTTAACTACTAGATGCTCCCCCGCCCCTCCCCCCAGGAAGACTCACCAGGGTGCAGCAGCCATCTGTGGGAGCCTGCAGGAAGGGTCAGAACAGGGATAGAAAAGCCAGAGGGGTGGACACTAAGACCCAGTGGTGCCCCAAATTTTCAGGTGCGCTGCACAGCTGGTATGTTGCATATGCCTAAGGACAGCCCTGGTGGGAGGTAACAGTTTTCTCTAAGCTCTCTGTTCCCACCATGGCGACCTGAAGCTCATTCAGAGCATCCTGATCTGGTACATCCTACTGAAAAGGCCAGCTGCCTGAACGGGCACGCTCAGTAGACTGTTTTGATTTCAGCCACAGCCAAAAATTCTAACACAGCAAAGGTGCCAGAGTGATGGATCTGCTAAGCAGGAAACTACAACTCCCATCAGTCCGTTCTCCTCCGCACATGCCAGTCCTCCTGGCTGGGGAAGGGGAAGGGACCTGAGCCAAGAGGTGGCTAGGCTCTGTTTGGAAGTGATGGTTGCATGGCTCCCAGGAGCTGCGAGAAGCTGGATAGAGATAGGATTCCCCAGAACTGGGCAGACCCATGTGTGGAATAGGCTGTGAGCACCAGGCCCGTCAGGATTATGAGGGAGCAGCAGTCACTTGCAAGGAGCCAGTGCAAAGCAGAGCCACCCAGAGGATTCAGGGGGCCTCGGGTCTTCGGCAGCGGGAGGCCCCCGCTTTGGTGGTAATTCAGCGGTGTGGGGTCTTTCCACTCCGGGACCCACTGCCGAAGTGCCCTGAAGACCCGCGGCATGGGGCTCTTGCCACTGAATTGCCGCCAAAGACCCAGCTCTTCGGCGGTGGGTCCCCGAATGGAAGGACCCCCCACCGCAGGTCTTCAGGGCACTTCGGCAGCGGGTCCCAGAGCAGAAGGACCCCCCCACTGTGGGTCTTTGGGGCACTTTAGCGGCAGGTTCCGGAGCAGAAGAACCCCCCGCCGCTGAATTGCCGCCAAAGACCCAGAGCGGAAGAAGCTCCGGGGGCCTGGGCCCTGCGAGAGTTTTCCAGGGCCCCAGAGCAAGTGAAGGACCCCGCTCCAGGGGCCTCGAAAAACTCTCGTGGGGGCACCTGTGGGGCCTGGGGCAAATTGCCCCACTTGCCCCCCCCCGGGCGGTGCTGGTGCAGAGGGGCCCCAAGCAGAGACATTAACTGAGCCTGGCCTGGAAATCTGCAAGTCCCTATTTGCTTGAATAGAGGGTGGACTGGAGAAGACATCCCAGGCACTAGGCCTGCAGAGCCCTCCCTGACTCTTGACCGGACTGCCCCAGGGACCAAAACATTCACTGCTGTTCTCTCACTTTGAATTGTCACTGTACCTAGGGTGTTTGCAACCTTTTCCTTTCCATTAGCCATGTGTTTGAGTGGTTACTGCAACCCACCAGGCCTAGCGCCAACCAGGCCTAGCTACCTACAGTGCTTCCTTATGAGTCATGATATCATAAGAACGGCCATACTGGATCAGACAAAGGTCCATCTAGCCTAGTATCCTGTCTTCTGACAGTGGCCAATGCCAGGTGCCCCAGAGAGAATGAACAGAACAAGCAGTCATTGTGTGATCCATCCCCTGTCGCTCATTCCCAGCTTCTGGCAAACAGAGGCTAGGGACCCCATCCCTGCCCATCATGGGTAATAGCTATTGATGGACCTATCCTCCATGAACTTATCTAGTTCTTTTTGAACCCTGTTAGTGTCTTGGCCTTCACAATATCCTCTGGCAAGTAGTTCCACACGTTGACTGTGCGTTGTGTGAAGGGGTACTTCTTTTTGTTTGTTTTAAACCTGCTGCCTGTTAATTTCATTTGGCGACCCCTAGTTCTTGTGTTATGAGAAGGAGTAAATAACACTTCCTTATTTTTTTTCTCCACACTAGGCATGATTTTATAGACCTCAATCATATACCCCCTTATTCATCTCTTTTCAAAGCTTAAAAGCCCCAATCTTATTAATCTCTTCTCATATGAAAGCTGTTCCATATCCCTTATCATTTTTGTTGCCTTTTTCTGTACCCTGGCAGAAGTTTGCAACAGCAGTGTGGCATTGATGCCATGAAGGCTGTAATAACTCTCTGAAATTAACCATTCCTGAGCTGCTTCCTAGCCTTTGTGTAGCCTCTGTCTAACCTAGGAGAATCACTGGGTCTCACCTCTCTCCGCACACAGGGCTGCAGTCAGCAGGGCGACAAGAAAAGCCTTCATCTTTGTTGACTCCTCTCCGCCTGTGTAGGAAGGGCAGATGCTCCAGTGGCAGGTTATATACCTTCCGCAGGCAGCAGTTTTACAGGTTTGCGATGTCTCATAGAACAGGACATCAAGTCAGCCAAAGGGTGTGTAATATTTGTGTGGGAGTTTTCCTGGCTGGAGTCTATGTGGCATATGTTGACATCCACTGGGAATTTCCCTGTATCTGACTTTACTCTTGCTGGATTTTGGCTGCAGGTGGGTAAAGGCCTCTGGGAATTAATTTTTCCTTCTCTATCCTTCTCCAGTGTCACCTGCCAGCGGGAGCAGCACCACTGATGGAATTCCAAGGGCTGAAGGAATCTCACTCGCAGCGCTGGGTTGTTCCCAACAGCATAGTTGTCTAGTCTCGTCTCCCACCTGCTTGTCAAAGTCTGAGGTATTGTGTCTCCCACCATTCCTTTAGCACAGGGATTCTCAAACTGTGGGCCAGGACCCCATTTTAATGGGGTCACCAGGGCTGGTGTTAGACTTGCTGGGGCTCAGGGCCAAAACCCAAGCCCGAGCCCCACTTCCAGGGCCGAAGCCCAGCCCCACTGCCCAGCGCTGAAGCTGAAGCTTGAGGATTTCAACCCGAGGATTTTAGCTCTGGGCAGCGGGGCTCAGGCTTCGACCTCAGCCCTGGGCGATGGAGATCAGGTTACAGGCCCCGCCACCCGGGTTGGTGGGGTTTGTGCTTTGGCCCCCCTTGCCCGGGGTGGCGGGGTTCAGGTGGGCTCAGGGTTTGGTCCCCTCTCCTGGGGTCATGTAGTAATTTTTGTTGTCAGAAGGGTGGTCACAGTGCATTGATGTATGAGAACAGGTGCCTTTAGCAGACCATTCCATATAGTCTTGGGGCCCCGTCCTCAGCTGGTGTCCACTGACCTAGCTCAGAGCTATACTGATTTACACCAGCTAAGGATCCCCCTGGGAGGAAGGTTCGGCCTAAATCTTTCCTTCCTTTACATCTTCCCATTGCCCTTCACTGAATCCTGTGTTCTCCTCCCTGATTTTGGGTGCCTAACTGGAGACACCTGAACGGGGTGTGACTTTTCAGAGGGTGAGAGCTCCTCACTTTCTGAAACTCAGGCCCTGTTTAAGGTGTCCCAAACTGGGCACCTAAAATCACTGGTCCCGTCTGAAAATCTTGGCCATGTTCTCTCATCCCCACACTACTCAGCTCTTTTAATCCCTCCCCGTAAATCAGTCCCACAAGCCCCCTATTCACCTGCGTTGCTCTACTCTGTACCCACTGCAGTCTGTCTGCAACTCTCTGTATTGAGTGCCTGGAGATGAACATGATATCAGGAACAAGGGAACACGTTGGAATTGCCATGCCAGATCAGGTCAGGATCCTCCCTCTGACAGCAGGCAGCGGCATCTGTGCCAGAGGAAGGTGAAATAAACTCTTCGATGGGCATTTAGGTAATAACGTAACAATAGGAGAGTTTCCTAGTGGTTTGTTTTTCCCCTGCAGCATTATGCTTTGTATCCCTTAGAATGTTATAAATCTTATCTCTTTTAACAGTGCTGTCATTAGCCACAAAACTCTCTAATCATTTTCAGAGCTTGCCAAGTTCTTGGCTGCAGTAATAGCACCTGGCAGGGAGTTCCACAGGTTATTCATGCATCCCATGAGAAGGAATTTCCTTGTGTCGGTTTTTCTAGGTTAACAGATTCCAGAAAGGGCCATTGTGATTATCTAGTCTGACACAAGCCATCGAATGGTCCCAAATGTGTCCCCTTTCAATATCAGTGGTTGTCTCCTTGTGCTTGGATTTTGAGCTAGGGATAAAAGGGAACTCCCAATTTACCTTCTGTGCCCCATTCATTGTTTTGTGTACCTCTATCATGTTCCTTTTCGTTTCTCTCTTCTATGAACTCAACAGTCCTCTAATCATTGCCAAGCCTTCAGTCATTTCTGTTGCCCGTAGAGTCATAAGGCCAGAAGAGATCCATCTCATCTGCTCTCCTCTGTCACACCCCTGAATTAATTTCTGCTTGAACTAGAGCTTATCTTTATTTTGAGAATTGCCAGTGATGGAAAATCCATGACAACTCCTGGTAAGTTGTTCCAAGGGCTAAGTGCCGTCACCTTATTTCAAGTCTGAATTGTCTGGCTTAAACTTCCAGCCATTGGATCGTGTTATACATTTGCCTGCAGCCCTTCTGTTTCTGCTTCATCTGCGGTGAGATGGGGTGACAGTGCCAGAAGTGGTTACATCAGATGCCACAGCTCAAAACCGCACTAGTTTTTCCTTTATGCTGTAGCCTATCACAAATTGTGGTCTAACTTGCTCTGTGACTGTTTCAGGCCTATTGCTTTCCAGATTTCAAACGATATCAGTTTATCTTCCCTGGAGAGGAATTAGTTCTCATCAGACATCCCATGTCGCATTGCAGTGTTGTAACTCTCCAGTGCGCACGCCTCTTCAGTAGGTAAACATCTCTAAGTTTGTAAAGAGCGTGACTCAGGCACGGAACACTCAGCTTTCTCAACACGTTCAATTTGGGACAATGTAAACAGAGGCAACACGTGTGAGCTGCGTCATGATGATCTGTCTCAAGGCCTTTGGCACAGAGGACGGCAGGAGGCAGAAGGCAGAGTTCCGACCCGCAGCACATCGTCTCTCATGGGGAGTCTAAAATATTCCCCGTCAATATGATGCGTGGGGTATGAAAAGGAGGATTGACTGAATTCTTGGTGAGGTTACTGCTCGACTCGGCACTGGTTATGCTGCAGCTGGAGCACTGTGTAACAGTTTGGACATCAATGTCCAGAAAAGTTGTAGAGAAACTGGAAAGGATCTGGAGGCAAGCTACAAAGATGGTCAAAGGAATGGAACACAAGCCAGATGAGCAAAGGCTGAAGGAACAGGGTATGTAATTTGAAAGAGGGGAGATTAAGGCTAGACATGATAGAGCAGAAGTCCCCAAAGTGTGGGGTGGTGGGACCGTCGAGGGAGGGGCACGGCGAGTCCAAGCCAACCTCCACGAGGGGCAGGAAGGAGTGCCACTCAGCCTTTCCCCACTCCGAGATCTGCTCTGGCCCTGCCCCCAGCTGCAGACCTGGCTTCCAGCCTTGCGGCTGGTTCCGTCCCCATGCCAAGATCCATCTGGGTGATTGGCTGCATCTGCTCCCACCTGGAGCCAAGGCTGGGGATGGTGCGGGGCTGGGAGTGGAGCCACACCGGGCCACAGACTCAGCTGCCGGCCCCCACCATGGCCTGGTTGCTCTGAGGGGTGGGAGAGCAGGGGCATGGATAGCGGTAAGTCCCTCAAAAGTTTGGGGACCGCTGTGGTAGAGATCTTCAAATACTTGAAAGGTGTACTTCAAATGCTATTAAATAAACACAACTATGACATAGTTGGCATCACAGAGACCTGGTGGGATAATACGCATGACTGGAATATTGGTATAGAAGGATACAGCTTGCTCTGGAAGGACAGGCAGGGAAAAAAGGGAGGAGGTGTTGCCTTATATATTAAAAATGTATACATTTGGACTGAGGCTGAGATGGAAATAGCAGACAGACTTGTTGAAAGTCTCTGGGTAAGGATAAAAGGGGTAAAAAAACAAGGGTGATGTCATGGTAGGGGTCTACTACAGACCACTGAACCAGGAAGAAGAGGTGGACAAGGGTTTTTTAAAATAACAAAGAAAATCATCCAAGCACAGGACTTGATGGAGATGGGGGACTTCAACTACCCAGACATCTATTGGGAAAATAACACAGCATGGAATGTATTGGAGACAATTTTTTATTTCAGAAGGTGGAGAAAGCTACTAGGGGAGAGGCTATTCTAGATTTGATTTTGACAAATAGAGAGAAACTGGTTGAGAATTTGAAAGTGGAAGGCAGCTTGGATGAAAGTGATCATGAAATGATAGAATTCATGATTCTCATAGACTCATAGACTGCAAGGTCAGAAGGGACTTTTATGGTCATCTAGTCTGACCTCCTGCACAACGCAGGCCACAGAATCTCACCCATCCACTTCAATAACAAACCCCTAACCTATGTCTGAGTTATTGAAATCCTCAAATCATGGTTTAAAGACTTCAAGGTGCAGAGAATCCTCCAGCAAGTGACCCATGCCCCACATTGTAGAGGAAGGCGAAAAACCTCCAGGGCCTCTGCCAATCTGCCCTGGAGGAAAATTCCTTCCCAACCCCAAATATGGTGATCAGCTAAACCCTGACCATGTGAGCAAGACTCACCAGCCAGACACCCAGCCTCAGTAAGTAACTCAGATCCCACCTATCTAGTATCTCTTACATCATAACAAGCACTTTGGCATATTTTACACACGCTAATAAAGCTCAAAGAATCAATTAATTGCCAAAATAGACTATCCATCATACCATCCCCCATCACCATAAAACTTATCAAAGCTTAGTCTTGAGCCATGAATATTGACTATTTTGCCATCCACTTGCTCCCCATGGAAGGCTGTTACCAGAACTCACTCCTCTGATGGTTAGAAACCTTCGTCTAAATTTCAAGTCTAAACTTGCCGCGATGGCCAGTTTATATCATTTGTTCTTGTTCCCAAGCATGGTACTCACCAGAGCTTAATAAATTCTCCCTCTCTCCCTGGTATTATTCCCCTGGATAATTTATAGAGAGCGCATCATATACCCGACTCAGCCTTTCATTTGGTTTACGTTCTATAGACAAAGCCAAGCTCTTTTAGTTTTCCATTCCTCGGTATCCATCTAGTAACGCCTTCTCTGTACTGTTTCCCGCCTTGAATTCATCCTTCGTAAAAACACAGGAGACCAGAACTGCTAACACACAATATTAAACAGATGAGCGTCTTCCCAGTGCCTTGTTATATACAGTACTACACCTATCCTTATATCTGACTGTGAAACTACACTATGCCTTGCATCTGCCCAAAGACGCGCAATTAAGCTTGTTGCAGCCTATAAAGTCCAACATGTGTGGCAGCGCGATAGTCATTCCTGTGATCAACAGGATACTTCAGTCATCCTCCTCCTCTTCGTACTTCTAAGTTGATGCAACCCCAGTTATAACAAAAATTCACTGTTCACTAATTACCCTAAATGCAAGACCTGACACTTTCACTACATTCATCCTATTTGCTCCCATCAGTTTACAAGGCGTATCCAAGATCTTCATGTTAGGATATCCCAGACGCACTTCTGATGCAATAACCCCAGTGCCAGCTTTCGTGTCATCCCGCCAACTATCATTACACTTCTAAATTTTGTGCAAGTCAGAAATATAAAGGATTAAATAACTAGGTTATCAAACTGAATAACCCGAAGGAACTCACCTAAGTAACGGCTGGCATCCTGAAAAATAAGCCTGAACAGTGTCTACCTTTCACTGATGACCCTTGTATGGTCTCCCTTTAACTCAGTTCCTTATCCACCTCTTTCAATTTTCATATTGGATCCCAATTTTTTCAAAGTTTTAAGCTAATAATCCCTGCATCTGTGGAAGAACCTAATGTATCAGTGCCTTACTAAATCTAGGTAAATTTATATCCACTGCGTTTCCTTTGTCTATAAAAATCTGTACCATCCATTCTCAAAAAAAGAATGATCTTGGTTGGATTGGCTACCGACCTAACCTTTTGTAAAACCAAGTTGTAAATTCTGTTGGTTTCTATCTTGGGCTTGGTTCTTGCAGCATGAGCATAAGGTTTCTGGGTATACCCGTCTGGCTCACTGTTGATTTGTTTCATTATTTCCTAGCGTAGAGCGGGAGGTATCGTGATTTTGAGCACCGCTGAGAGGTGAAGATCTTGTGGTTTGTTAGAGCTCCTTGTCGTGAGGTAGAGACAATGCGTTTCTAGCGCTTGGCTGTAGACAGGTTGTTGTTCCGGGATGGAAGCTGGAGGCATGAAAGGGCCGCATAGCTTGCATCATCCGGATAACTGTTCCCTGTTAACATTCTGTATTCATTAGTGGTACTGGGATGTTTGTACAAGAGCGCTTATCAACATCATTTTTTTGAATGGCAAGGATGTGTTGTTCTTATGGAAGTCACCAACTTGCACAACTGGTTGCTCTATGTGACTATATATCCTCATCATTTGACTTATTACATATTCAAAATTCCTTGGGAATAGTGTTTCACATCATCTATTCTTTTAGATTGCCCATCCTAATCTAAGGCAAAGTAACTTATGGTATTGGCCACACACAACCCATCAGATTTAAGGCCTATTTTTGGCCCTATCAACCTGCCAACGCTAGGTACCGCATTGGTGCCCCATTCTAACATCTAATAAAATACATTGATTCCCAGAATATGTTTTAATGGTAGCTTAGAGACCCATTTATAGTCTACATCGTGTAAACCTAAATTCACTTAAACGAACAAATTAATTCAGCAATGTAAAATCACATACTGCTTCCTAAACCTTTAGAGTATATATTGTAACAATTTTGCATTTCCCAAATTGAACCGCATTCCTCTTCTTTTTGTTTTGTTATAATTAACTGGGACGAACGTTTAAAACTGATTCTCTATAGCACTGTTCAGCCAAAGAGAATCCACACTGGTATTGAGAGGGCTTCATTTTTAAAGAAGCACAGGCCTGTCTCAATCTTACGCTGGGGTTACTTTCGCATGCGAGTTTTGTTTAAGTATAGGTCTGTTGCATCTTAGATTACATGCATGAATTCAGCTTCTCAGTTGGCAACAAAAGAGAAAAAAACAACTTAAAATACTGTTCCTATAGTGCGGGCGATTCTGCCCGCCATTATATCTCAATGTAATTTTCGACTATAACACAGTATCTGGTCGCGTAAAGCGAAAACCGTGTATAGTTCATTACATGAGTATAAAATGGCGGGCAGAATCGCCGCACTATAGAACAGTATTAATTGTTTTCTCTTTGTTTTGCCAACTGAGTAACTGAATTCATGCATTAAATGCGTGTAGATGCAACAGACCTGTATGACTTTTTTTTTTTTGGATAGGTACAAGAGACTCTCCTAGGTCACACATGGTATGGTCTACCCCACAGTCGGGACAGCACACTAGCATACCAGAGCTGGCTGGCTGACTAGCTTTGCTAAAAGTAGTGTAGTGTAGCCTGTGGTTGTCGCACAAATTTATCTTTTTTTGCATACGAATTCATATGTTATGCGGTGGGAGGAGCACCAGACTATGATTTTTTTGGAAATAGGTAAACCAAAGACTCCCCTAAGGTCACACATGGTATGTGTTACACCCCAATCAGTCGGGACAGCACCACTTAAGCATAACCAGAGCATGGCCTGCTGAGCTACTTGCTAAAGTATGTTGTATGGTAGCTGTGGCATCATGTTGCTGGCCCCAACATGTGTACCTAAATCTTCCGGTGGGATTGTAGTCAGGATGGTCTAGCCTGATGTTGCTGCTCGTGCTGCCTGGCTACTTGCCCTATTAAGTGAGACCTCTCCCCAATCAAAAGCTGCTCAGAAATTATGTAGCTGTGCAGTATCATGCCTCCTGAACTGAAGTGAAGCCCTGCTAGAGTCAGCCGGGCTGAGCCATCAGTGTCTTGCCCTCCTAGTTTGTAACTGTCAAAATAAGTAAGTCAGTAATCAACAAATATCCTCACAAATATCCTGCTGAAGCCTAAACACATGCATTAACATTGTAGGCAAACAAAACTTGAAAACAAAACAACCACTGTTACAAACTGAAGTATAAAACAAGCGTTGATTCAGTTAAAGTTGGCGACTGAGGTTTATGTTAATGTTTGAACACTTAAAAAACTTGACAGGAAAACCTTTTTGTGAAAAACCATTAGCTATTTCTGAGACTAGTAGTAGCAATTACAAACTGGATCTGTCAAATGGCTGATAGATGTTTCAGAACTAGTAATACACGACATCAAAAGTTATCTCCTATCTATTTAATGTGCAATAACACATCCCGCTGCTCAACCACCGTAAAGATTAAAACGAGTGAAATTATGAGGGACAAAAATAAATAGGCCAATTGACAAAGTTAGTGTAAATACCTAGAATACACTAATCATATTATCAGATATACACCATTTCCATATGGAAAGACAGAGATGCTTGTAATATCTATACTGAACGGTGGTTAAAGGAAAATGCACACTCCTTATTTTTCTTGACATTCATACTAAAGTAATTCATCTGACCAGCTTTCTTGAAAAAGTTTAAATAATATTTTTATTAGGCTAAAAAGCACACAGTTTTTACCATAACTGAAGATACCGCAGTCAATTTACAATCTTTCTTGTGGCATATGTGTACACAGAGAGGGGTAGTGTGTGTTTAAACATTGCTGGCTTACCTGATTATTACTCACAGTGAAAAGTTACATTCTAAGTTATATATTAAATATATAGACTCTATTCCAGCTCTGATTTATGTTTTTTTTTTTCTGTGTGTGTATATTTTAATATATATTAGATGTAAATATCTTTTTGTGGGGCAAGAATACAGGAATGTTTGATCTCAGGTTATTTATGCATGCTAATACATAATTGCCAAGTATATTCCTTTTCAATAGGTATAGATTATCTATTGCAGTGGTCTTCAACTTTTTTTTTTTCCCATTTGTGGACTCTGAACAATTTCTGGAAACAGACAAACAGAATTAACTATAAAGTTGCACATCTCAGCCATGCTTTGTGATGCAGCATGAGAAAGGGCACTAAATGTGGGCTCTACAGTAATGACAATACGTCCGGGGTTTTGACCTGTGGATGGGGAATTCACATACTTGATTGATCAGAAAACCAGGAGTCTTTTCTGGGCTCTGCATTTTTTTATTTTCATAAGTCTCCTTTTATGGACCCTTAAATGATTGATCTAGGGACCGGAGGAGGTTCACAACTATGTTTAAAACATTGATCTTTGTTTGCCTTTTCCCTTTAAGAACCCTTCTTTTTATGAAAGAGCTGCCAAACCGGGCAACTAGCCACTAATAGAATCTGCCCAAAGAATTGATTTATTTTATTATTTGTTTGAGTTTTATATTAAAGCTCTTTTTATGAACTTTGGGGAATTTTTTCTTGTGCATGGGAAAATTCCCCCTCCGCAAGAAAAACCAAATTAAAAACCTTTACAATATTCTGTTTTTTCCCCCCTTTCTTCAAGTGGCACAAGGAGTAAAGAACAGAAGGAACCATTAGATTGCTCTTTTTTTAAACCTGTGGGACAAATGAGTTTGAATTTTTGTACTTTTGCCGACAAATAAATATTTATTTAGCTGGTTCTAGCTATGCCAATATCTCCCCATTAATATACACTCCATGAGCACGGACGACATTGTGTCCTTCTGAGTTATGTGTGTGTTTGCTCTTTCATGGGCCCTGATCCTGACTGGGCCTCTGAGCACTTCTTGGAAAATATATAATAAAATAGAGATAATAAGTGTAGAAACCAAGTATTAAATGTTCAGGCCTTTTATCCTGTTATTCTAACAGTAGGTGGTTTACAAGGCTAATGCCCGACGCTGAGCACTGCTAATATTGCTGGTTCTGATTCAAAACAGAGACAGGAGTGGTCCATTGAATTTCAGCCTAGAAGTTCTGAGTGCTGTGTTTGGGCCCAATCCTGCATTCTTCCTGCATGATAAACAGTCCATGGAGTCTGGTGCTTGATCCAATTCTACAAGTTAAAGTCACATGGAGTCTTTTGTATTTATTCAAAAGGGAATTGATCAACTCCTGAAGCACATATGAAACACAGATAGTATTAATTTTGAGAACTTTGGTAGACTGATTGGGAAACAAGAGCTAACATCAATTCAAACTGCATTATATTTGCCACTTTCTCCAGTTTTCAGCTGTTCATCATAACTCTAATACTTCTTAAGTACTTGTAATAAAATGGAAATATTTTAACTGTCACTCTCAAATGGCCAACATAACAGGAAAGCTGCCCCTGTGAAACATTAGCTATAAATGATGACCCAGGCATTAATGTTGATATAAAGACAACAGAAGCAACTGTTTCCCAATAACAAGAATTAATACAGTTACACAAGCGGCCTTGCCAATTTAAAATTATTTCTAAAAAGCAACAAACAGTTAAACATTACCCTTTACAAATTCTGCACAAAAACACTGAGAAAACATTCTACATTTAAATCTTGTTGGCTTTTAGTTTTCATACGTATAGTTTAAAAGTTTATAGGACTCAACACTAGCCACTACAATCATCATATTCTCACTGCTGCGCCTTGTTTTAAATTCATATTTATCCCCCATAATTATCTAATGAGGATACACAGGCTTGAACCTAAGGTGACAGTCCAATGGCAATGAGCCTAACAAACCCTTGCCACTGGATTACAATGTGTCTAGTTCAGCTTGGTAGCAAGGGTTGCTGGGAAACAGACTTGATGATGATTAACTCAGCCTCGTCGGCTTGCACCCGCAGATTCTGGGTTTTTGGCCAAGCCCTTTCAGCATGATGTAGAGGAACAGTGTGGAAGATAGACCTTGGCTTGCAGTGTATAAAATAGTTTGATGAGGGCAGATATGATATGTATATTTTGGATCTGGTCATGCTGGTTTTTCAAAGATATCCTTCAAACTTTTTCTAGTTATTACTAACACAATGAACAGATTTTGTGTTTAGTGTTTTTTAACATCCATACTAAAACAACTTTCTACAAACTTAATGATGAAATTTTCATATAAGCAACCTCCATTTTGTAGGGTTTTTTTTTCAGTGTTTCTGACCATTTGGCCCTCTTTCCTTTGCAAAAAAAACTTAGTTCTTGGTGAACATCAGCATAGTACAATTGTATATACAAGTTATTTTGACAGGAAGTCACATAAGATGCATCATTACTGGAGCCTACACAAGGAAAGAGAAAAAACGTGGGAATCATACACAGCTACTGATGCTGCCAGAATGTCAAGTACATGATGACACGTACGGGGTAGCATGTTAGTCTGTATCACAAAAACAAACAAGAAGTCCAGTGAACCTTAAAAACTAACAAGATTTGGTTTGGGCATAAGCGTTTGTGTAAAAAAAAACCCCACTTTCTTCAGATGCATGGCAATGAAAAACTGCAGATGCAGGCATGATTATAACTAAGCCACATGAAGAGAAGGGAGTTTACCTCACAAGTGGATGAGAAGGGAGTACTTCAGAAGCAAATGGCCCTGTCAATACTGGTTTCCACTTGTGAGGTAACTCCCTTCTCTTCATGTGTCAGTAATAATAATGCCTGCATCTGTAACTTTTCACTCCCATGCATCTGAAGACGTGGGTTTTTTTACCCATGAAAGCTTGATGCCCAAAGAAAATGCTGTTAGTCTTTAAGGTGCCACCAGACTCCTTGTTTAAGTAATGAATGAGAATCTTAAAATAAGTTCTGGAACAATCAAGAAAAAGCCCGTTTGGCATATTCCACTCTGCAGTACCTTGGACAAACGCTGTGAAAACAGAAATCGTTAGGATAGGCAAATTCCATCCGATATACTTCTATTATCTTCACTGAATTTAAGTCCAAGTAAGTGCGCAAATAATGGAACATAAGAACACGAAGTACAAGCTAGGAAGGATGTTCAAGTATGAAACATGAGTCATATAAATACTACACAATAAATAGAAATATAATGCACATCTCAGGTATACCATTGGCTTAAACTTGATTCTGCCAGCAGAAAGGAATACAATATTCATTCAAAACATGGCAACAGCATATATGTGTGAAGTGAAAGTGAAGTGAAGTAATCCTGTATTTAGGATGGATATACTGTCCTTGATTCACAGCTAAGACCCCATTAATATTGCAGAGTTTCTCATATAACAGAGGAAAGTATAGAGAAGATTCATAGTTGGTAAAGTGCTAGTGGCCTTTCTCTAATGAAAAGGTGATTATAAATGCATCTAATTTAAAATATCACATATAATGGACCTCACCAACATAGCTGTGGGACCGTTTGGCTGGCTTGTTGGAAAAGGTATGTGCCCCATAAAGTTAGATGAGCCAGGGAATGACTTTGCTGCAGCTGAAGACCAGGTCAGCATGAAGATATTGATCCATCCCACACGTTTACCAAGAAGAGTGGGGACTACTAAAGGTCCATACTGATGCAGGAAAAGCCCTCTTTAGTAACCAGATGGAGCACACCTACCTGTGGAATAGTCAATCAGGTTTTGCCAGGACTTGCTGGGGCTATTGTTTAATTGCTCTTCTTGGGGTGTTGGCTTTTTTTTTTTTTCTGGAAGAATTGTTTTCCTCACTGGCCAGATGACAAGGTGATGGGGTTTTTCCATCTTCCCAACAGTGGGTTTGAGGGGGCTAGTTGGGGCAACCATGAATGAGAGGCAAATATCACAATCTTTACAGTTGGCAATGACCATTACCATACTCACAGGAATGGATACAGTGATGGAAAAGTGATGAAGATTAGAGAGCAAGAACGAAGTGTTTGGGGCCCCTCTTTATACCACCCGCTAGCCCTCAATTTTGTGAGGTCCCACAGCTGGCTGGCTGGTGGACCCGATAGTAAGGGGTGGGCTGATGGAGAGGCTCCTGGTGGTATATAGTAAAATGTTATGGATTACCTACACTGTAACTTTATCTCTGGTCACTCCAGAATTTTAGAATAAAGTTGTGGCCGAATTAACCACATCCAGTGTCTCTGTCCTCGTTCCATCATACATGACAATGTGTACAGTATATTATAAACCATGTTATTATAAGCCTGTAGGGGTCTATTCTCCTTAGCCTGTATAACTAGCATTTATATAGGGCAAAATTATACAGGCCTGATTAAAGGCCCTGAAGTGAACTGGAGTATCCGATCTTCTAAGACCAAATTTATCTTCTTTCTGACATACCAAAGAGCTGACTGCAAAAGAGATTGTGGAGAAGGCAGCTTCTCCACAGAATGGAGAGGAGGAAATGGGGTGGGCGGGGGTGTGGTCTTCCACTATGTTGGATTCACTGGGCCAAAGTCCTTCCCCATATATTAGGGGCAGCTGCCTGTCACTACAGCCATGGCTGTAGTAGTGGCTACTGAAGGAAGCTGTCTAGTCTTTGTCCTCCCTCTCCACACATAGCAAGCTCAGGCAGATTTTGTGCAAGAAGACCAAGACGGCTATGGAGAAGCATCCAGGCAGGCTAGAGATATAGGCACAAAGCAAGAACACACTTGTGTGCTGCAAGAACCCATACACTAGCACCAGGATGAGTTGCTCTTAAATGCAAATTTGGTGTTTGCCAGAGGCCTCGGGGAACAGTACATACTGTCCTTCCATCTGACTCTGTTTTTAAAAAGTTAGCAGGCGCCTCCACCTAGCATCTCTGGAGGCTGCACACTTAATGCCGGTCTTTTTTTAAGATTTCTTCATTTTTCATCTGTAGATTTGGGTAGTTCTCTCCACCATTCTGTTAATTTGGTTTTGCAAAATCAGCTAAGGAACCACACACAGTTAGCACCTATTCTCTTCCCCCTCCAATAACATGAACTAAAGAATTATGTACAAAGATTAATCCCTTACTCCTCTAATCACTAGTGGGGTGTTGGTTGTTCATTAAAAACACACACTGCACCCCTTCTCTACTCTCCTATCACACATCCAAAGTATACCAGCTCTCTATTGCCCAGATTTGTACAGGCTAAACCCCAAGCAGTATTTTCCTGCACTTGTATAGCCACAAGCTTTTCATGAGCCAAGTGATCAAAACCATGACGACAATGTAACCTCTCTGTTCATGTTTCTGCTGTTAGACAATTGTTTTTCCCCCCAGATAATTTTAAAATAAAACTCACAAGTCTGGCGGTTATTCCTGTGGGAAAAACTTTTTTCCAAAACCCCCCCAAGAAATAGGAAATGAATTGGCTTGCAGATGCATTGAAGAAGAAGGAGATCATCTCTCATCCTCTAAGGATATGAGTATCAACACATCATATGGCCTTGTCCAGCCAGATAGATCACAGCCACCAACTCACGGGAAGATGATGCTTCTGTAGATGAGACCTAAGCATAATGCTATCCATATAAATCAAAATTAATTATGCCTGCTTCACTTATTGAGTATTTAATGCAGTGACCAAGTTTGCCTTCAGTACATATCTTCCCATTGGTTTTTAATTGAACATCATGTGCAAATTGAGAGCAGATTTGCTAAATGTAAGATATTATACTCGTAGAAGTTTATTTAAGTGATTATCATTTACATATATTTATTGTCTAATTCTAAGCTCTAATTAATATTAAAATCAATATAATAAATAATAACAATAATGTGCCTTTTCATTTTTCCACAGTGAAAAATAATCCTGAATATATTTCTCTTGTAAATATATTTCAGAAGAGAGAATCCACTAACTCACAATCAGCTCAAACTAGTAAGTGTCATCTCTAATTGTGAAATGACTACATTTAGGATAGATCATCTCACTGTTATGTATTTTGTTTAATCCCATTCAATTGAAATAAGGATCTTTTTTTCTTAATTTTTTATCTTTTCACTGCCAGACTGTTTGTAAAGAGAAGATTTCCTTTAGCAGAGATTAGACATTTAAATTAGAATTGACAAGTTTTCTGGAAAGTTATTAGGTGAATTAAAAGGAGGTAAGAAATGAATATGTCCATTAAGTTAGGTTTCCTCAAAGGGGTGTCACTGTTCTCATTAGAATATGAACGTATACATGTAGGGTGGAAGGGACCTCCAGAGGACATTTAATCCAGCTCCCTCTATGAATAGGATAAGTATACCTAATATCCTGACAACTGTTTACCTACCTGTTTCTTAAAAATCTTAAGTGATGGCGCATTCTTAAATTCCCTTAGGTAACCTGTTCCAGTCTTAACTATCCTTAAGTGAAGAAATTTTTAAAAGTTTCAGGTTATCAGAAGAACTGTCTGCAAATATTTTTTTTTCTGTGCAGATTTTGCTCTCAGTTATTCAGATATAAATTAGGGGAATAATTCCACAATCCTTCAAGAGTCCCTTCAGATCAAATGTGCTCATAATTACTTTGGTGTTAAATATGATAATTGATTAGCATAAATTTAGTCATACATTTTCATTTCTATGATTGCAGAGGGCAGAATTTGAACCCAATAAGTATATTAATTTTTGCTTTGAAGAGTTTTGAGTGTCGAAATATGAAGAAAATGGAATTTAGGAGTTTGAGAAGTCTGAGTGGATTGAATTAATGTGTTGTTTTTCCAATTTAGTGCTGTAATTATTCTATGCAAATAATTTGGTGATCCTTCTAAAGCTTGCTAATGACCTCTGTCACAGGATGTCCATTTTGCTAAATATGGAGCAGATTCTTATTCTCTTAGTCACATAAGTAAAATTTTATTCCATAAGTAATTTCCACTGAAAGTCAAATAGGGGTATATCATGGTCAAGTGAGAGTAGACTGGTCATATATAAACTGTGGCCATAAAAAATAACCCAACCTACATTTAACATAGTGACAAAAATGTGTGTGTACAAGTAAATGTTTCCTTGTATAGAATTATATACTAACAGAAATATAGATTTTATAAAATATATTTAATAATAACTGAATTTTTATATATTATATTAAACCTTTTGGCCATGTTAAAATGAATAATGAATAGCTAAAAATATATGTGAAACAGTTTTTGAAGTTCTTAAAATTCAGTCGAGAATGGGAAGTGAGACCTGCATATTAGAATATATATATTTCCACCAACTGGGGTGTATTATAAATGTAATGATAGACTATAATTTGATCAAGGAAAAATGGATCTCTTTAAATTTCAGACATAAAACTCTGTTTCCACAATCCCACCAAATATCATGTGAAAGAAAAATATTCTGGTTTTGACTCTTGGACACCTTTTGTTATATACAATCCAAATGGTAGCTTAGAATTGCTATGTGTTTTTGAAAGTAATTCTGCCGAGTTCATTAATTCACAATGATCATGCCTTAACCTGAGTTCTGGAGATCTTTCCAGAGCATCTGTCACTTCTCCAAAAGTCTCTGAGCTCGGAAGGCAAGAATGCTCAAAAGACTGCCACCTTCTGGTTTGCTTCAAATAAAAATAACACAGTCCTCTTGACAATATAAACCACTGCTAAATCTTCCAAATGAGATTTCTAGTAGATGATTTTTAAATGTCTTTAGTAAAATGATCAGTAAGCTGTGAATGGTCAGGACTGTAGGTGAACTTTGACACTCTTGCTATTTCATATGCAAGGTTGCTCTAGAAAACATATGAGCACAAAAAACATCATCTCTGTCAAAAGTCCCAATGTCTTTTATGGATAAACAAGTTTCTGATGGTCGAAAGGAAAGGGAACTCATTTTTGTTTGTTAGACTTGGTATGTGCTCTGACATTTGGTGGAATGTATTTTAGTAGCTGCAGGAAATATTTTTTAAATTTTTTCCAAAAAACATAAAGAAAGGGATCAAGCAATTGTTTGAAGTACGCTATGCAAGATGGTGAAGGGCATAGCGTATCCACAACATCAACAACTTGGCATTTTTTTATGATACCTGCTGATTAATACATCCAGAAAGGTAAACATTGATGAGGAATCCAGAAAAGAAGAAAAAAGTACTATTGCCCAAACAAATTAATCTTAAAAATCTCATCAATTTCTGGTCTTGTTTTTCTGAATTTCGTAAGCCTTCTCAGCGTCTTCCAGATAGTGTAGCTTGTTAAAATTATCAAAAAGGGAAATTAAAAAATCCCACATGTTCTTAAATAAACGAGCCACAGGCAGTGTTGTATTATGGTTTCGTACCGAAAAGCACAAAATTGTCATATTCATATTCTGAAAAATACATTCAGGTGAATTAGGACGCGCAAACTAGCCAACCTGCTAGCAGCCAGAGCCAATCCAAGTTATTTTGGCAATCAAGCATGGTGCGCTTAATCGGACTTTCATTGGATGTACTTACCAGGTAACGGTCCAATGCTAAGACATGTGAAAGATAGAAAACACACTGGAATAAACAGGTTGAAACTACAACAGCTGATGCTAATTTACATAAACAGGTTCCCAAAGGCAGTGTATTCCCATGCTGTGTAAGGCTGCCCACAGTGGGCAATATCCATTAGGAAAACATAAAGTCCCAGGGCTAAGTTATCTCTCTCACAGGCTAGATAATACTTAGTCCTGCCATGAGTGCAGGGGATTGGACTAGATGACCTCTCAAGGTCCTTTCCAGTTCTATGATTCTATAAATATCTCAGTACGTGTGGTATTATATACTATATAATAAAAAAGATGGAGAAAAGTTGTTCTCTCCTGCTGTTGCCGACACAGAGGGTGCCCAAGGCAAGCAACAGTGGTTCGTTGCCCAGAGTGTGTAGCGCCAATGAACACACACCAGGGTGGAGAAGCAAGCAAAGTTTATTTGAGATCTCAAAGTGGTGCTGGGAGACTTGGCACGCCTCAGATCCAGCACACCTAATACAAGCTGGTCCAGGTTCCTCAAGCCTTGCATGGGAGGTGAAGAACTTAGAAGAAGCTAGAGCTAAAAGCTATAGAAAGGCTACAGAAACTAACTTAGAATTTACCTAAAACTAACAATTAAGGACTAACAGCAAACTAACAATGGACAAGTAGGACCTGAGCACTGTGTGCCCTCCTTCCATGTCCAGACTTAACTTCCTCACCCACAAAAATGTCAGGGTACATTTACTGTATAGGCTGACATCTTCGTGAGTATTAATGACATTTTCCTAACTACTAGTGACCAACAGCTCATCCTCACCTCTGGTATTTCTGTCCTAACTGGTTGTTTCCATGTTCTTGGTGGTGTACCTGTTAAGTGTGAAAAAGTCTGAACGTGACTGGCCTTGCCTGCCAACTTGCTTTAACTTGCCCACTTATCTGTGTTAAAGGTCACAAACATATGTGCTGTATTCTCCAGCACATCATCACCTGTCTAGGGTAAAGGACTTGAACATGTGTATGCTAACTTGCCTTAGCTTAACATACAGGATGTGGCCTGTAGGTTCCTTGCGTTATGGCTAAAATCCTCTAATACAAATTTCTAACCTCTTATATTAACAAATAACAAACCTATAATACAACAAATGATCAAACACATAGAAAAATATATATGTGCAAGCAAGGAGGCTAGCCCTATAGGCTACAGCAGACAGTGAAGGGACCTTCCGTATCAACAGATAAACAATTGGAAAAGATACAGAAAAGGGCAACAAAAATGATGAGGGATATGGAACAGCTTCTATATGAGAAGAGATTAATAAGACTGGAACTATTCAGCTTGGGAAAGAGGCAACTAAGGGGGGATATGATTGAGGTCTATAAAATCATGGCTAGTGTGGAGAAAGTGAATAGAGAAGCATTATTTACTCTTTCTCATAACATGAGAACCAGGGGTCACCAAATGAAATTAATAGGCAGCAGGTTTAAAACAAACAAAAGGAAGTATTTCTTCACACAACGCACAGTCAACGTGTGGAACTCCTTGCCAGAGGATGTTGTGAAGGCCAAGCCTATAACAGTGTTCAAAAAAGAACTAGATAGGTTCATGGAGGATAGTCCATCAATGGCTATTAGCCAGGATGGGCAGGGATGGTGTTCCTAGCCTCTGTTTGCCAGAAGCTGGGAATGGGTGACCAGGAATGGTTCACATGATGATTACCTGTTCTGTTCATTCCCTCTGGGGCACCTGGCATCAGTTACTGTCACAAGACAGGATACTACACTAGATGGACCACTGATCTGACCCAGTATGGCCGTTCTTATGAGTGCAGGGAGAGGCATGTGGGTAGCACCTGGGATATCTCAGGGAAGGCCTAGCTCAGGCATGTCAGTTTAGACATCAGTGTAGACTATGATCTCTGCAGGCCAGGGACTGTCTCTCTGTGTTATGTTTGTGCGCTATATCCAGTACAATGGTGTCTTGGTCCTTGATGGGGCTCCTTGGCATTACTGCAATACAAACAATGATTAATCATTTGTCTTCTTTGATCTTCATAATACTGCCCCCCCTCCGAATTAGTGTGGACCTATTGAATTAATGATGAGAACATGGCTTGACATGACTGAAGTGTCAAAGAGGATTCTGGGAGCAGAATCCTTTTCTTAGCATCAGACAGATGCCAGAGGTGATACTGTCTGGCTCCATGCTGCGTATATGATCAATACTGATCTTTGAGTCAGCAGATATGTCCACTTGAAAGCAAACAACATGTGTAGAACATCCTGAGTGGAGCATGGGCCGACTGGGGCATCTCTTCCCTGTTGAAGGCCATCACGCAGGGGACTGAAGTGAATGATTGATAAGGGATTGAATGTGGGGTAATGTGAAGTTGATACCACTCTGCAGTCTCCTCCTAAAGTATTAAGTAAAAATCAGTAGCCAAATACCCACTGGGCATGCTTTTAAGACATGTGACTCCTTTGAAGAAAAAGAGTATAAAAATCAAGCAAATTAAGTTACTGTTGGGGGGTTCCTTAATTAACACTTAAAGAAGCAACGCTGCTAAACAGAGTAACCACAACTCTGCTCTGTGGGCTCGAGTAGGATTGTGAACCAGGGAGGTTTCCAGGCAGCCAAGGCCTTGCCTCGAGGGAATCCGAGACAGACCAGAGGGCTGAAGAGACTAGACCTGAAGAGAAGTCATCCATAGAAGTGGTAACCACCTTCTCTGTTTGCCATGCAGGAATGGTGTGAGGCTAGCACAGGGCCTGTTTGTGAAAGAGAGGCTCGCTAAGAGTAATATATCGCTCTTAATGTCTAACACAGGAGTTATGTGCTTAATGGAACCCTTTACTGCTTGTGTAATTCCTTCTCAAATGAACTGTTTTGTATGCAAGGTAATTACTATGGATCTTTTTCACTGGTATGACAGTAATCTGCTCCGCTGGGAGCCATTAAAATCCATTCAGGGGTAGTAGCCCCCTGGTGCTGACACCTCCTGGGTGCTGTTGTCCCGTAGCCAGGAGCTCTGCTTTGGGTTCTCTCCCGTGGGGCCTGGCCAGTGGCTGGCTGGGGCCTGATATGATTTTTATTTACTGTATTTAGAAACTGCATGTCAATGGCTTCCTGGGACTCTCTGTTAGACCTTCCCCTGAATCCAGTGAGCCTGGCCCAGTGCCGTGCTCTGTCCCAGCAGGGGTCACTCTCCCAGTCACTATGGGGCCAGCAATAAGGGCAGAGAAATTGTCTCTCCAGCTCCGCTCCTGTCCCTGTGGTGCCTAGCCAGGGATGGCTGCCAACAGGAAGGGTGATGGGGTGAGATGGGGACTCAAGGGGGAAATAGACTGGGGATCTCCTTTTGTCCCTGTTGCCCTTTCTACCCCCTTGAGTTATTGTGTGCTCTCAGCCTCTGCCCCTTCGCACGTGTTCCCTTGTGTACTTGTGAAAGGGGTGGGGGAGCTGACAGGTTGCTCTGCATTTTCAGTCTGGGGCGCTCTGTGCACCTGCCTAAAGCTCCGAGCACAGAGGCCATCTCCTCCAGCCCTGAAGCATATCCAGGCAAGGGCTGTCACAGCGTGACACACACTCTGTCTTTAACAGCTCCCACAACTCAGGGTGGTCCCTAACATAGAATCATAGGACTGGAAGGGACTTGGAGAGATCATCTAATCCAGTCCCCTGCCCTCATGGCAGGACTAAGTATTATCTAGACCATCCCTGACAGGTGTTTGTCTAACTGCTCTTAAAAATCTCCAACAATGGAGATTTCACAACCTCCCCAGGCAATTTATTCCAGTGCTTAACCACCCTGACAGGAAGCTTTTCCTGATGTCCAACCTCCCTTGCTGCGATTTTAGCTCATTGCTTCTTGTCCTAACCTCAGAGTTTAAGAAGAACAATTCTTCTCCCTCCTCCTTGTAACAACCTTTTATGTTCTTGAAAACTGTTATCGTGTCTCCTCTCAGTCTTCTCTTCTCCAGGCTAAACAATCCCATTTTTTTCAATCTTCCCTCAGAGGCCACGTTTTCTAAATCTTTAATAATTTTTCTTGCTCTTCTCTGGACGTTCTCCAATTTGTCCACATCTTTCCTGAAATGTGGCTCCCAGAGCTGGATGCAATACTCCAGTTGAGACCTAGTCAGAACGAAGCAGAGCTGAAGAATTACTTCTTGTGTCTTTCTTACAACACTCCTGCTAACACATCCCAGAACGATATTTGCTCTTTTTGCAACAACATTACACTGTTGACTCATATTTAGCTTGTGATCCACTATGACCCCCAGATCTCTTTCCGCAGTACTCCTTCCTAGGCAGTCATTTCCCATTTTGTATGTGTGCAACAGTTTGATCCTTTCTAAGTGGAGTACTTTTCATTTGTACTTATTGAATTTCATCCTATTTACTTCAGACCATTTCTCCACATTAGAATGTGCTAATCCTATCCTCCAAAGCATGTGCAACCTCTCCCAGCTTAGTATCATCTGCAAACTTTAAGTGTACTGTGTATGCCATTATCTAAATCATCGATGAAGATTGACTCACAGGAGGGGGCTAGTCTCACCGCTCCCTGCTGTGTGATCTCTGCACCAGCCTCCAGTTTGTACATGCTGGTGCTCACAGCTCCGTCAGACCTGTGATGAGATGCCATTACTGTTAAGTCAGCCTGGCCAGATGGAACCAACCGATTCTGTCTTCCGTTGACCGATGTCCCATTCTCAGACGGGAAACAACAGGCAACTCCAACTTGAAGGTCTGCTTGTATTCAGGGGAGGAGTCCCACTCCTGCAGACTGGGTGAGAAACCACAGCTGAGCCCTCGACACCATTTTGCTGTGGCAGCTCATATACTCCTGGACAAGTGTGCTTCTTGTAGAGTGGAAGCATCCTGGGAAAGAAAGTCTTACACATGGAGTAAGTTCAGGAGTCCATCGCTGCACCTGCCTCCTTGTCCACTTGATCATAGATCCAGGACCAGGCTCAACAGGTTAGTCTCTGGCTCCTCCAGAGTTGCTGCAACTATGAACTAGATTGGCCTGGTGTCATCCCCATGGTGTGATTATGGGGCAGCGTTGCAGACAATGACTCACAGGGTGGAAGACTGTGCAAAAGTGCAGAGCAAGTTACAAGGCCTACCCGCCCCTGCTACAGAGACTGTCCCCTGGCTCCAGAGCCTGGACGTTGAGCTCTGATGTCTGCACACAAGAAGATTAGGGTCCAGATGCAGCTGCAGGCCTTATTCCTGCCCACTGCCTCCTCCTCCCTTTAGAAAGAACTGTGACCTCTAGGCTTCCATTAAGAAAACAATCAGAAAATCAAGAGACTTCTGGATCCCTCCCACTTGCTGTATCCCTGCTCCCTCTGATCCATCCTGGAGGTTTTCTCCTGCAGGGGTCCGAGTTTGGCACAGACTCCTCCAGCCCCCACTTTGAAGAAGACGCTCTATGAAAAGCCCATCTCTGACTCCCATCTCCCCACTCTCATCACTTCGGTCCAGTCCTTGGGTTAACATCCCCTCCTCTGGGATTGCCACCCCGTTAGAAATTGCGCCCTATAAACAAGGGCCCATATACTGTATGGCCAGGATCTCTGGTTCCTGTCCACTCTGGTATAGTTGTCGGGAAGATTCTGCAGCCAGGAAATTAAGACATGGAGCTTGGCTTTTCCTGAATTTGATATGAAAATGATTTCTGCGGTGCAAGTCCCCCTCATTTGGTTTATTTTGGTAATAAGTTCTCTTTAGATTAGTCTGGCCCATAACTATCTATTTCATTGGGCCTTAAATTCTTTCAGTGTCACTGCACACCATACCCCAGCCAGTGTAGATGTTGTAGGGATCAGGGGAAGTTTGACAGCTGTATAAAATGCAATGAGGATTTCTGACTTCAGAAGAGACCTGGGCAGTGGGTAGGGGTTGGGGCATAAGCACATTAGTTGGCTGTTTTTTCTAAAATCACCAGCAGTGAAATAGTTAGCAACGTTACCTTTAAAACTGTCCCCATTAAGCTGCCAGAGTTCACACTCAACAGAGATGAATGGGGCGGTTCAAGCCTCTCAGAGGCCTGGTCTACACTGGGGGGGATCGATCTAAGTTACGCCACTTCAGCTACGTGAATAACGTAGCTGAAGTCAATGTACTTAGATCAACTTACCGTGGTGTCTTCACCGCGGTGAGTCATCTGCTGCCGCTCCCCTGTCAACTCTGCCCGCGCCTCTCACCAAGCTGGAGTACAGGAGTCAATGGGAGAGCACTCGGGGGTCGATTTATCATGTCTAGACTAGACGTGATAAATTGACCCCCCCTGGATCTATCACTGCCCATCGATCCGTCGGGTGGTGAAGACATACATACCCTGAGACATTGTTTCAGGCTGCCCGCAGACTCAGGAAGAACAGACTTTTACAGGCACTTCAGGTTTTCAGGGTTATCTGCAGCACCAGAGCTAAGACATTAAGGCTTGGATTTTCAACAGCACAAGGCCCATCAAAATGCACCGAAGTGGGTTAGGAGCACAGTTCCCAGTGGAAATCAAAGGCACATGTGCTCCTCACTCACTCAGGTGCTTTTGAAAATTGCACCTTTTTTTAAAATGAAAGATTATATTTTGGAGACTAGGAATAGATTCTGTGGCAAATTCCATGGCTAGTGAATATACAGCGCAAACTAAAAAGCACACGCAACCTCTCCTGGCTGCCTTTCCTTTAAGAAGAGGCACTTCTTCATGCCCCTAATAACTTGTTTGTCACCTAGAACAACTCGCATCAGAGGATTGCAAATTACTGTACAGCCGTTACTGAACGGAGCCTTTCCCATGAGATACAGACAGGTAATGGGAGGCACACCAAGGTTAAGACATTTGCTTAGGTTCAAGCAGGATGTGTATGGAGAGATGGGGACAGAACCAGTTCTGCCTCTTAATTAAAATAATTCTTCCTGTTTCCACCTGTGGCATGTACGATCTGAACCGCAGCTGAGTGCTGCTCCTTATGGCATCGATTCCAAGCAGTCTGGGCAAATTTTAGACAATACAGTGGCGTTTGAAAGTATGGGCTCCAGATTTTACATTGCTACATACTAAGACTGGAGCAAAGGAACCTGAGGGAAATTTTCCTGGAGCTAATAAAAAATTAATGTCCCCATATGGCATTGATTCAAAGTGGAGCTATTGTTCCCACCTGGTAATGCTAGGGTCTATGGCTAGTCCTGGAATGGGCACATTTCGCTCTTACACAATGGAATACAGTAAAACTTTATTTGTCCAACATCTGTCAAACAAATTGTATCCAAAGGGCTATTCCAGATGTCAGTGCCCCTTTGTTAATACATTGCAATTCATCTGACTGGGCACATTCCAGGCCAGGGGGCAGCACTTAGAGACTGAGCTTCTCAGGTCCTCAACGCCCCCCGCTCCCTCCCCATCCCAGAGACAGGAGGCAATGCTATAAAGCAGCTGAGAGCTGGAGGGTTGCATCTAGTAACATACAGAGCCACAGTATGAAAGGTGACAGATAAACTCTTTGCTAAGGGATCTGAGATGCCACTTGGAAAAAGGGGCGTTGTAGAACTTTGCAGGGTGGGACCTGTGCCCCGGACAGGGAAGCCTGAGCAGGAGTTAAGTTCTCTTTTCTCAGCTCAACACAGTCCAGCGCAGAGGACACAGACAAAACTGGCAAAAATCCCCCAGGCTACTGGCGTGTAGCTGGGTTCATCCAAATTGCAGTCTGAGAGCAGGAAATGGAAATGAATTCTCCACCTACATTCTCTGGACAATCCCTGGAACATTTTTTGGTGATGAGGATCCGACAGTCATCGCCTGAACCAGGACAGGAAAACAAAGGGAAGCATTATTACAAAAGTTCCCTATTTTCTGATAACCCAAAAGAGATAATTGTATTGCAGTAGGGGAAGGGCATTTCTTAGCAATCAATAACAGTCCCTATAGCAAGCCACCATCTTCCATGGAGATCTCCAGTTTCCTGTAAGGGCCATGTGGTTTCTTTGTTATGAGAAATGGCCATCCTGGAAGCATACAGTTTATCACCTTAATCAAAGTTGGCTTATTTCTTGCTTCCAGAGCAATTTCCTAAGCTGTAATAGGGAGATCATCTAGGAAAGGGGCAAACCACAGAGCAGTCTCCACAGCTCCACCTAATGGCAGTGCTGTGTCATGGACACCATTCAAAAGCATCTCCTGTGTTTGAGTCCGAAACCAAATTGATCTATGAGAACCTCTTTCAGAAAATTATCAGACAGGTTTTTCAGGCTTGCCAAAAATTCAGAGATTCTTTCTCCTTCTGTTGGATTTCTTAGATGAAACTTACATCATTCTGTTAAAAAAAAGGGTAGTTTGTAGGTAATGTATCATTATAATCTCTGTTATGTCCTTATATTCCAGCCTACCATGTTCTTGTGGCAAACCTGTCGCTTTAGGCACTTCTTCTTAGCTTCAGGTGGCATGTGACCAGGATTCATCACTGAATTTGGTCTGATGGCTGGCTCATTAGCGTTCCTGGGCTGGGTACTGCCAGGGAGTGTGACAAGAATGCTGATTCGTGCCCCCTGCTTTAGGCACTGCAAATGTGGTTTAACTTACCAATGTTAGGAAAACATTCCTGTGTGTAGCAGTATCTTCTATAACATTGGCCTAAAAACACTGTTCAAGTCTTTGAGTATAGAAGAGGTTGCAAAATTGTCCTCTTTTTCATTAAATTGGAAACTGTCCATGCAGCCATTTTATCCTTGCTTTCCTTCTTTATTTTTGCATAATCCCATCCACCGGTTTCTCTATTGTGTTCTCAGCATTCACACAGAGACGTTAGATACAAACACAACTTGATTTCTCAGATGTCAGAACACGTGCAAACCCCAAACAGAGAGAAAATAATGGGCTGCTCTCTAAAACAGAGAGGCACAACTCACCACATTCATAGAATAGAATATCAGGGCTGGAAGGGACTTCAGGAGGTCATCTAGTCCAACCCCTTGCTCAGAGCAGGACCAATCCCCAGGTAGATTTTTGTCCCAGATCCCTAAATGGCCCCTCAAGGGTTGAACTTGCAATGCTTAAACCACTGAGCTGTCCCTCTCATTCCCACCCCCACCACATTTTGCTTTAAGCTGGCTGTCTGCAAAAAAACTGTTATCTCAGGCTTTGGTGGGGAGCCACTACCTTGCACTCTGCAAATAGCTTGGAATTCCACCACAGTCCTCAATACCTCACAACCCAGAGGTCATTACTGGTACTAGGAACCCCTGAAAACATTGAGTATGGCATTCACTTTACAGCACTTGCAGGTATTGGGCTGACAGTAGGCAATGTGCAGAGAACCTCTGCACCCAGATTCCTGGCTAGGATTTTCAAACAGCTGAGCAGGCATGTTAGAGAATCCATTCTGAGTTTTACCCTTAGCCCTGCACACAGTGGGATGGGACCGTGGCAGTTTGGGGAGTTCAATGTGGAAACCCAAACCTGTTGTGATGGGCTGGGTCACAGAGAACCCCTTGGGACTGCCACCTGTTGTGCTGAGACTACTTCTGAGTCTGTTTTCCCTGCCGGCTTGGGACTTCAGTACCCTGTCTTTTTGAGCCAGAAACACCACCCTGCCACAAACACGGACCCAGGTCTGAACCACGTCCCCCAAAAGCTGCAGGCTTATCTGAAAATAGCTTTAAAAGTGCTCCTGTCTCTAGCACCCAGGTACCCAGCTCCCAATGGGGTCCAAACCCCAAATAAATCCATTTTACTCTGTGTAAAGCTTATACAGGGTAAACTCATAAATTGTCCGCCCTCTGTAACACTGATAGAGAGATATGCACAGCTGTTTGCTTCCCCAGGAATTAATTGCTTACTCTAGGTTAATAATTAATAAACAAAAGTGATTTTATTAAGTATAACAAATAGGATTTAAGTGATTCCAAGTAATAACAGATAGAACAAAGTAAGATACCAGGTTATCAAAATAAAACAAAAACATGCAAGTCTACGCCTAATACATTAAGAAACTGATTACTGATGAATATCACCCTCAGATTAGACTCCTTCCTAGTCTGAGCCCAATCCTTTCCCCTGGTACAGTCCTTGTTCCAGCTCAGATGGTAGCTAGGGGACTTCTCATGACTGCAGCCCCCTTTGTTCTGTTCCACCCCCTTATGTAGCTTTGGCCCAAGGCAGGAATCTTTTATATCTCTGGGTCCCCACCATTGCTTATAAATGGAAAAACCCCAGGTTTAAGATGGATTCCAGTACCAGGTGACATGGTCACATGTGCTGTGACACCACAAGCCTTCATTCTTCCTGGTCTTACTCACAGGATGGTTTGCAAGTAAACAGAGCTAATTACAACCAATTGTCTTAATTGATGGGAGCCATCAAGATTCCAAACCCCCATTAATGGCCCACACTTTGCATAATTACAGTAGGACCTCTGACTTATATTTCATATTTCTAGTTTCAGATATATGCATGATACATTTACACAAATAGGATGATCACACTCAGTAGATTATAAGCTTTGTAACAATACTTTACAAGAGACCTTTTGCATGAAGCATATTCCAGTTACATTATATTCACACTCCTTAGCATATTTTCATAAAATTATATGGAATGCAACGTCACACCCATGTGGTACAGATGTGCATTTCTGTACAGGGCTGCTAGTGATCGGGGGAAACAACACGGGACATTAACCAACTGAAAAAACATGTTAGCTATGGTTAAGGTTGCTAAGGGGAAATAATGCTCAACTGAAACCAACAAAAGTCAGGCAATACAGAGTAGAGCTGTAGCACCACAAGAAATCAACAAGGCACATGGGATGGGTTGTGTACCCGACGCAGGCAAATAATGAGGGCCTGAGAGGCCAATTAAGCCCTCAGGCTGCACCTGTGGGGTGCAACAGATGAAGCCCAGCTGGGGAAGGAGCTGGGTGGCATAAAGGCAGGAGGTCTGGAGCAGAAGGGGGCTGGGCTGGCTTGAGAGAGCTGGGAGGGGAGATGCTGGCTGGGAGGAGCTGTGACAGGGTTGGGGCTGCTGAACTAGGGTTCAGAAGGCTGCTGGCCGGGTGAGCTGTGGCTGGCTGGGAAGCTAGGCAAAGTGAGATGGAAGAGACAACAAACGACACTGGCACCGAGATAGACGGTGAGGCTAGGGAAAGCGTGAAGGAAAAAGAAAAGGGTAGATTCTCTGGCAACCAGAAGAAGGACCTGCAAGGAGAAGGGCATGGAAGGGAAATGGCAAAAGTTACAGAATTTTAAATTCCTTAGATGAGAACATAAAGACAGGGGATCTCAACCTCCCGAGGATGGCAGAGTGGATCAGAACAAGTGCTGGAGATATAGTAAGAGCTAAGAAATTACCTGGAGGAGACTGGTTAGTGGAATGTAAAATACAAAGAACAAGCAGGGAACTCCGTAAGACACAGGTACTAGGTAAAATGGAAAAAAAACTGTCAGCTACCTAAATTCCTTACGGAAGACAGAGGGGTAGAATACGGTGTGCCGCTTGAACAGTCATCACAGAGGAAATAAACATTGCTAATAAGTAAGACGTCCCGGCCTTACCTTGCATTCACTCAGCTGATGTTTTCAAGGCTGTCATAGAATCATAGAAGATCAGTGTTGGAAGAGACCTCAGGAGGTATCTAGTCTCACCCCCTGCTCAAAGCAGGACCAACCCCAACTAAATCATCCCAGCCAGGGCTTTGTCAAGCCTGAGCTTAAAAACCTCTAAGGATGGAGATTCCATCACCTCGCTAGGTAACCCATTCCAGTGCTTCACCACCCTCCTAGTGAAATAGCGTTTCCTAATATCCAACCTAAACCTCCCCCACTGCAACTTGAGATAATTGCTTTGTCATCTGCCACCACTGTCATAGCAACCAGGAGGTCTAGAACATTTACATGTTATCTGAATGGAAGCTTAGTTTCTGGAACAAAATTCTGCTGCAAGGGGTGGGTTCTGTGACTGATTGCCTGACACTAGTATACACAAGGCACTTGGACATTCCTGACTAGTAAATAAAAGGAGAGGCCTTTCTTCCCCTTATAATAGTCCTTGCTGCTTATAAAGCCCCTTCCAGTGGAGGCTCTTAAATCACTTTACACCCCCAATGATGGATTAAGCCTCATTACCCGTGCTGCCGAGGCAGGGAAGTCTCATTTTCCCATTCCTTGCAGATGGGGAGATGGAGGTGGAAAAATGTCATGTGATTTTCCTGAGCTCCCCCCCCCACATGTGGCATCCCACTGCCACCTGTGAGCGTGTAGCATCTTGCTGGGAGCAGAAGCCCGCTTCTGACCACCTCTTTAAAAGGCCACTTTCAGCTCATGGCACAGACTCTGCGGCCTGAGATCAAACAGGAAGATTTTTATATAGAAACACACTAGACAGCCCCAGCTAGTGTGCTCCAGTGACTACAGCAATCTGGCGAAAATACTGACACCAGTAATTATAGTTTCAGTATCATACAAACTCAGACCTCCCGTCTTCTTGTTCCCAACCTGGCAGGACTGTTTTCTCCAGCTAGCCCAGAGCTGACACAGCAGACACGTATGCAATGAAATAAAACGATACTTTATTTTGTCCAGCCTCTGGCTGACAGAGTGTTTCGAAAAGGGCTTTTCACAGAGTGAAACAATACGACCCAGCGATTGGTATTACTGACCCTCTGAGCCGCATGTGATAATCTTCAGAAGTTCAAGAGCCCAGTGTGCCAGACGGGGCTTGGGGCTTCAGCCCTGCGAGGCGTACCAGCCAGGACTCAGGGCTTTAGCCCCGCTCCTGCCACAGAAGGCCCAAGACCCCATTCCCAGCAGGGCAGAAGTCTGTAGCCCCACCACCCTGCCGCAGGGCAGGAGCCCTGAACTCCCCCACCCCATGCTGGTAGGTGGAGAATGGGGTGGGGGGGCTCCACGAGCCACACTTTAACTCTAGAAGAGCCGCCTGCAGCTCATAAGCCATGGTTTGCCCACCCCGGTATATGGGGGGAAAAGACAGAAACTGGTGGTGAGGACAAAATGTAGGCGAATAAACTCAACTCTTGGTTCACCCACCGGGGCTGATGTTAGAGGGGCAGAAGTGGGGCAGACCTGGGAGTGAAGGTCTGTTCAGAAACACAGGGAGGCAGCTCTGGTGAGAGGAAGGCTCTCGAGATGTCGGTGGTGAGGAGAGGCAGAGAGGAGATGGGTGCCAAGGGAATTACACAGGGTCTGCGGCAGAGGTTGGAACAAGTAATTCTAACAGTGTTAGTACTTTGCCCTTCTGAGCAGGCAGCGCCCTTCAGCTGAGCATCCCAGGTCAACAACGCCGAGCACGGAGGTGTGGTTGTGCCCGAGGCAGAACCACCATGTGAAAACGGAGAGAGGAATGACTTGCCAATGGAATCTGAAGTGACTCTGAGGCCAAGTCTAGCTAGTGGTATGACTCCCAGCCCATGTAGACGTACTAGCCCCAGCTCTCATTGAGCAGGTTGTTAACAGTAGAACTGTAGTCACGGCAGCACAGGCAGCGGCCACGTACTTGGGGCAACTAGGCCCTGCTGCTGCTTGCTGTGGCTCCATGTTACCATGGCTACACTAGTGTTTTTAGCATGCTCCTTCAGTGAGAGCTGGAGCACGAGGACATCTGTGTGAACTGGGATTCACAGCCCTAGCCTTAGGGTAGACGTAGCCTTACTGGGCACAGGGCTGTGTTAACCCAGGTGAAACCTTTTGCACAGAGGATGTTTGGTGTCTCACTAGAGAAGCTCGAGCTGGTTCTTTGGGGCATCACGGCCTCCTTTTCCTGGCCCCATCACAGTCCGGATCTGAGGACATAGATGAGACTGGCCAAGACCCCCGTGGCCATCACTGCATAGCTGGATTTCACACTGCTGGCCCCGCTGATATTGCACAAGGAATGCTGACAGCAAGAGGTAGAAGCAGCTGCTATACCAACATTCCAGTTTGTCTGAGGACACTCGGCAGAGCATTTCTTGGTGATGCGATACTCAGCTTTCTCACCTTAACGGGAAAGAAAAACAGAGCGAAGAATCCTTATTCAGGAGTCCCCCAGACTTCCAGCAACTCTGCTTATCAAGGAGATAATGGTACTAAAGCAGCTAAGCAACAAAGGCCAATGGGAAGGACTTTTCTCAGAAGTTAGGATTGGTTGATTTGCCTCAGGCTTTTAACCCAACCAGTCTATCTGCTAGGCAGTGCCCGACCTAACACTCATTGTTGCTATCAGCATAGCAATCATGTCACAGCACCGGTCTCTCGATAGCAGTTACAGACCAGTATGCAGCAGTATGGGAATGTTTACGTATGTTTTCTAATTCCTTTAATCATTATTGTGATAGACTCAAGAGGCACAAATTAGGTATTTGATTTAGTTGGTGTTGGTCCTGCTTTGAGCAGGGGGTTGGACTAGATGACCTCCTGAGGTCCCTTTCAACCCTGATATTCTCTGATTCTATGTAGCTTAGCAAAGAGACGGTTAAGGGATGACTTTTGATCACAGTCTATAAGAACGTACACAAGGGACAAATATTTGATAATGGGCTCTTCCATCTAGCAGAGAAAGTTCTAATATCATCCAGTGGCTGAAAGCGAATCTAGACAAATTCTGATGGGAAAGAAGGTGTACATTTTTAACACAGATGGTTGTTAACCATTGGAAGAATTTAGCAGGGGTCATGGTGGAGTCTCCATCACGGGCAATTTTTCAGTCTGCTCTAGGAATTGTTCTGGGGCAGTTCTCTAGCCTGTGCTATACAGGAGGTCAGACTAGGTGACCCCAATGGTCCCGTCTGGCCTTGGATTCTATAATCCTCTCCAGATTCCTGACCATGGCTTTGGAACAGCCAAAGGAGAGATCTTCCCAGGATTCAAACGGAGCCCCTGGAATGTGGGGGGATGAGGGATTGGGGAGTTTGAAGCTTTTGTGGACACCTGTGCAGTGCAGATATTATCAATATGGCTCACAGCTATGCATCTCACTCCCACTAGTAACCTGGGTCGCTGCCCAGCACCTACAGCAGTAGGAGAGAGTAAGGATTCACTGCCAGCCTGCCGTTAGGATTATTATAGGGTCACGTTCCCTAGGGTTCTCAATCCTTTTGTGCATGCACAACACAACACAGATATATTTTTGAGCATCAAGATCAGGTAATGGGATTTTGCATGTAAATTCTGTTTCTCCAAATAGGTCTCTCCCCGGCGTGTGATTACTGAGGAGTGAGGATCTATCCCTGGTGAGAAGGGATACAGGTCATTTGAAGTGTCCCACTGCTGTGTAGTTTGCTCTCCATATGCTATGCTCATTACTCCTGAGTAATTATTCATCCTCCCAGGAGAGGGAAGAAAGAATCCAACTCCCTGGCATGGGGGTGAGACAGAGGACCTATTGCATGATCAATAAAGTGATACCCAGACATCATGGTGACGCAGCCTTAGACAAACCTTACTGAGACATTGCAGGTACTCACCAAGCCCTGTCTTTGTGTAGGTCGTTAGACAGTATTTGTCGTTCTCTGCACAGTCCGTTATTTTAATACAATTCCAGTTGGAGGGCTCATCATTGCAAGTGAAACATCTCAGTGAGGAAACTGCAAAAGGAAGATGCAACACAGTTCAGACCCTCGCGGAAAACTCCTCTTTGGAAGTGCGCTGAGAAAATTGGCTGATCCTACTAGGGAAATAGTGACACTGGTGCCACATAAAATGCTATCAAATGTATGGAGCTGAACAAGCTGGAAAAATAGGGAAAGATGCTTTTTTTCTGATCTCAGGCATATTAATAATATTAATTAATTAATTGATTGATTAATTAACCACAGTTGTTACATGTAACAGCAGTAGAAACATTTCAGACAGTGATTGGTGATGTCCCTTTACATAACAATTGACCAGTAATGCTCATTGGTTAATAGCCAGAGCTTCTCCTTCATAGATGGCTCCAGACAGGGAACAAAAGACAAATATACAGCACACATGGGTTTTCTCTCTGACGGGCTCCCCACCATGCACTGAGCAAACTCAGACCTACCTTGGCTCCAATGCTACAAATACTTTGTCTAACCTTACACATGTAAATAGTCCCAACGAGTTCAACAGGATTACTCATATGCAGACAATGACTCCCCTGTACAATTGTTTACAAGGTCAGGGAGGTAGTTTTGAAAAGCATGAGATCAGGAATCCTTGCAGCAGAACAACTATCTCCTTGAAAGGATCCAGCCGCTGGCGTTTCAGCTAGAACTTCTTGCTCTGATTGCGTATTGTTAGATCCTCTAGCAAATATCTGCTATATCATTGTACACATTTATTTTGTATTTGATCACATTTGTTAAACTCTTGCCTGAGGGCTCAACCCAGCACAGTGCTGAGCACGCCAGTCCGCAGCCAGCAAAACACTTTAGCACCTGCTGAACTTTCTACATGGGAGTAATCCTATTGACTTCAATGAGAGTATTCACATGCTTACAGCTAAGAATGTGATTACGAGCTTTGCTGGATAGGAAGCAGCATGAACAGCACTGGGCAGAATCAAAGCCCATGCAACAGGATAGTTGAGGAAGGTTATTTCTGTAAGAAATGGTTCTGGGAAGCACCGCTCATCTGAGCAGAAGGCTCAAGATTGCAGAGTGGATAAATGATCTTTGTCAAATGTCTAGGTAGGTCCCCAGAACTGGCCTCATCCTGTATTGTCCTCTCCCTCAGGCCTTCATAACATGCAGCTGATAGACTGGGCACCTAGGTTATGGGCATGGGACTGTGGTCCTTTGCATAGCCCAATATGCAAGAGTTCAAAGCTTTGCATGGCTTTCTGAAGGGAACTGGATGAAACTAACTAGTTGAAGGCACTCTGAAATAGCCCAGTCACAAGCTGGTGCTCAAAGACAGCAAAGGGGACAGCACCAGTTCACTGTTGACTATCGCATCTTCGCCACTGATGCTGTAAAATCTCCCTGTGTCCCTGCCATTTCTACGCTGGTTCTCTCTCGTTATCTGCACGTTTTTTGTCTAGGAGAGAAGAATCATTAGCATCTCACCTCGCTCCGCACACAGGACTGCAGCCAGCAGGGCAAAAAGAAAAGCCTTCATCTTCGCTACGTCTTGCAGCCTTTGCAATAAGGGCAGCTCCATCCAGGGCAGGTTTTATAGCTGTGTGGTGTTTGCTTTTCATTACTAGGATGATGGTGATTTGACGAAGAGAGGGGTGTGCCATAGCGTAGGACACAAAATTGATGGGTGTGTGTCTGTGTGACATCTCCCTATGGAAATAACCTCTCCCTATGGAAAGTTTCTGCCTGAATCTTTCAGTTAGTGTTTGGCTTATGCCCCAAAACATGAAAGATTTGGTTTCAGAGTAGGGAGTTCCTGTGAGAATGTTTTTTCTTATGCTTTGTATAATAAGGTGCCTTTGGGGGAACTGGTTGGTTTTGGTTTTGGCATTTTCTTCAAAAATTTCTGCTGATAGCATCCACACCACACAGCCAGTGAGGGAAATGCAAGGAGGAATGAGAGAATTAGGTTTAAAACCACCAGGAAGAAAACTTTTCAAAAATGTTGTCTGATCTAAAAGCATTATTGTCCCATGGTCTCATTTTCATCAATGAAATTTTTCAGTTCCAAAACTGGTAATTTTGAAGATGCAATTGGCTTGATTTTTAAAACATCCTGACATGTGATTAAGCTGACCCGTCAACATGAAAATAAAAAACAACATTTAGAAGAACAATTACACAGGGAAAATATTTGCGACAGAGTAAATGGAAGCACTTGACTGACAGTCTATGAGTAGTTCAATATTGTTTTCACCCCTGTTATAGCCCCTCTTGTCTCTCTTCTCTCTAAACTAAAAAGTCTGAATCTTTTTGGGCCTCGAATGATTTTCTTTGCTTTCCCCTTCACTTTTTTGATTCTCTAGCTCTTCTCTGAGGTGGAGTCATGGTCCTATGGTTGAAATGCCAGTGCACATACAACCCAAAATTACACTGGCAATGTTTCATGCCTTTGCAAATGACTGTCTAACTTGCTGTTCTCCATCATTCCCAACGTCTCTGTTAAGTCTTGACCTCAGGTTTCTCTCTCCCACTGAATATTCACATTTCTGAATATTTTCCACCTACAGCCATGAGCTCTCTTACAGAATATGTGAGTGAGTCATAGAATCATAGAATATTAAGGTTGGAAGAGACCTCAGGAGTTCACCTAGTCCAATCTTCTGCTCAAAGCAGAACCAACATCAACTAAATCATCCCAGCCAGGGCTTTGTCAAGCCGGGCCTTAAAAACCTCTAAGGATGGAGATTCCACCACCTCCCTAGGTAACCCATTCCAGTGCTTCACCACCCTCCTAGTGAAATAGTGTTTCCTATTATCCAACCTAGACCTCCCCCACTGCAACTTGAGACCATTGCTGCTGATTCTGTCATCTACTACTACTGAGAACAGCCGGGCTCCATCCTCTTTGGAACCCCCCTTCAGGTAATTGAAGGCTGCTCTCAAAGTCATTTAGCCGTGATGCCATTTTTCCAGCACGCACTCTTATATTAATTAATAATGCCAAATTTGGGCCCTGTGTGACTCAGGCATGGATATCTCTTGTTTCCCAACAGGTGCAACTGTGAAACTGGGAGCAAGGATAGGTACCAATTAAACAACCAAACCTCACAAGAGTATGTGTGTTGGGAAACTTTCCAGGCCTTTAGGGTGGTATCAGGCACGAGGCAGAAGGTAGCAGGTCCTCTGACCCAGCATGCCATGTCCTGTCTTGTTTTGTTGGGATTATAAAACAGCCCCGTGTCAGTATTAGTGGGGATGGGTATTAAAAAAAAAGTCTTTATTGGGTATTTCCCTGCTGATCAGAAACATATCATTAAGCCTAGAAAAATAGTTCCGATGGAAAGCTATTTAAATTAAACTAAATATTTGCTGAAAAATAATAATCGTTGGGTGAGTGTGAACCAATGGCTTTTGAGGATGGGACAGTAAGACTGCTTGTGCCCCTCAGACCCACGTCTGTCTCAAGGGAGAAGCATCTATCATTCTCCAAAGAATGATGTGTGTGGTTGGCTGTGGTCCAGTGCTGGACATTGGGAGGGTTTCCCAGCCTTTCATGCCCATCCATAAGAACCTAAGAATGGCCATACTGGGTCAGACCAATGTTCCATCTAGCCCAGTGTCCTGTCTTCCAACAGTGGCCAATGCCAGGTGTCCTAGAGGGAATGAACAGAACAGGGAATCATCAAGTGATCCATCCCCTGTCGCCCATTCCCAGCTTCTGGCAAACAGAGGCTAGACACCCCATCTCTGCCCATCCTGGCTAATAACCATTGATAGATCTAACCTCCATGAACTTATCTAGCTCTTTTTTAAACCCTGTTATAGTCTCGGCCTTCACAACATCCTCTGGCAAAGAGTTCTTCAGACTGACAGTACGTTGTGTGAAAAAATGCTTCCTTTCGTTTGTTTTAAACCTGCTGCCTATTATTTAAGTCCAATCCAAGCTGCCTTCTGCTCCCTTCTTGGCTGTTTCCCCTGTTTGGTCAGGCATTTCTTGGGGATAAACATATTCAAATTTGCTGCAAGATTGGAATGAGGAGGAAACACACAAGCAAAAAGAACTGAACTGCACAGTGACCTGGGGAGATGAGGGGTGAGGGCTGCAGGTAGGGAGGGACCAGTCAGTGTCAGTGAATGCAGACTTCTCCACCCAGTGATGGTACATTCAAGATCGCCTAAGACAAAGCCCTCGGGCCTCCACACCACAACAAATTAAATTCTACTTTTATTGCTCACTATTCTGAGCTAGAAATAAAAAAAGAAGGTCAAATTGCCACCCACTGCCATTCTGCAGTCCATATGTTGCCCTGCACAACCAGCCAACACTCTGATGATGGCGCAGTCCACATTTCATTCAGTTAGCATCGTCCATTGTCAGTTACAGAAAGATCAGGCGTTATTTTAGCAAAAGCGCCTTATTGCCTGACACAGCTCAGGAGTTAAAATACCCATTGGACAGCTTTTCTCTCCTGCGTGCTGTGGGAATTTAGAGGTGATAGCTTTGTTGTGTGTAAATGATTCTTAGCTGGATTTCGGGCAGACACAGGATATATACTGCTAAATTGGTCTGGTCTCATCTGGCAATTCCTGTATATTTCTGTGATCTTAATATTAGCTTCACTTTTCAGCACCTCAACACCAGAACGATGTAGATACATTGGAAGGATTCAGAAAAGAGGAACACAATTGATCGGGCAGTGGGTTTGATCAAGGAAGAAAGATCGAAAAGACTAACAAGGCTAAGTAAAGAGACTAGGGAATGTATGAGCCAAAGGAGTGGAAATGATACCAGTCCACAAATATTTGGAAGATACGTATGTCCAGGAGGGTGGAATTAATTAGGAAGAAAAATAGGGTTTAAATAGGGGAAATGGGAGGAGCAGGAGAAAGAGGGAAGCTATTTATGTATCTGTTTCATCCTAGACATTCAGTGAGTAAAAAGAAGTGTCCATCACTTGCTCAAGGTGCTTCTTGACACTAGAGCTGTTTAAAATGTATCAACTGAAACTTTATCAGCTGGATTTTTGGATGTATCACCTGTAGGCTGTCTGGTCCCTCTCTCTAGACCGTTCTGGTCAGGACTCCTCTCAGGCTGAGGAAGGCCCAGGAGGTGGTGGCGGTGGGAGGAGCAGGAGAAAGAGGGAAGCTATTTATGTATCTGTTTCATCCTAGACATTCAGTGAGTAAAAAGAAGTGTCCATCACTTGCTCAAGGTGCTTCTTGACACTAGAGCTGTTTAAAATGTATCAACTGAAACTTTATCAGCTGGATTTTTGGATGTATCACCTGTAGGCTGTCTGGTCCCTCTCTCTAGACCGTTCTGGTCAGGACTCCTCTCAGGCTGAGGAAGGCCCAGGAGGTGGTGGCGGTGGCAGCCATGATGGTGAAGCTGGCTTCAATATTCTCTGTCTGTTCTTCCATATTCCCCCCTGCCCTCCCAAAGTCTTTCTTTATGGACCCATAATGGGAGTGATGGGCAGCAGATCCTCTCCCCCCCGTCACTATTTTGTCCACCTATTAGGCCTCATATCCAACACACCTCTTTTGGTTCATTAATTTCCAGTTCCACTTACTGTTTTGAACAACCATAATTTCAACACTCCTTGGATTAGCTCAATGTGGCCTTTTTGGTTTAGGGTAATCCAGTTTCTCTGCCTGGTTTTCTTGCCCCTGTTCCCGTCCACACTTGTTGTCAGAGCTTATTGTGATGTTTTATGCATTTACACTCACTTTTCACAGGTAAGCTCATAATTAGAATGATATTCATAGGCCCGATTGCCACAAAATACCCCTTGTCCTCCTTGAGCCATATTTTGTCCCTACCAGCCTCTTGAGCCCCTGTTCTGAGGGCAGGGAGTTGGGAAGTTGGCAGGTCACTCCTTGGTTGGTTTTTCCGCACCTGAATAAAGGCCTGGGCATGGAAACCATCTCCCCCTTCCCCCGGAAACACACCAAGGAAAGGGCTGTTACAACAGCAGATACCATGGGCCTCTGGTGTTTCATTAAGCACTCCGCTGTAGGAATACTGGCCCTCATCCTCAAAGATCTTCTGGGGCCTAGATCCCGCTGATTTCACCGGACTGTTGTCTCTAGTGCACAGGCAAGGTGGGGCTGCGGCACTCACTGGCTTTGATGCAAAGGGAAGTTAAAAGTTTGGAAGCTGCTGCTCTAGATGCTGCATCAGGGCTGAGACATCTCTTGCTGAAAGCAGCAGTGTCTGCAAAAAGAGCCAGTTTCACCAATCGGGGGCCACATCTAAGCTCCCCCTGCCTCTGAGCTGTGACACACACCAGCTATCATGTGTTTGTTGCTATATTTTATGTGTTGCTTAAAACCCCACCTCCTGGAGTCAGGGGATTCATAGATCATAGGGTTGGAAGGGACCTCAGGAGGTCACCAAGTCCAACCCCCTGCTCAAAGCAGGACCAACCCCAGACAGATTTTTGCCCCCAGTCCCTAAATGGACCCCTCAAGGACTGAGCTCACAATCCTGGGTTTAGCAGGCCAATGCTCAAACACATGACAATCTGAGCTCAGGCAGGTTTTCTTTGTTTGTTGTTCAGGGAAATTTCTGGCCCTCATGGCTGTGGAGAAAAGCTTGAAAACATAACCCCACAGACTCAAAACCAGAATATAAATAAAAAGAATCCAACATTTATTATTATTTTTAAGCCCTTTTCATTATTTCGCGGACTGACTCATGAGTTTCCAGCACTTGGGGTTGACATGCTGTTCACATTGCTCTTGTTTTTGGGGGAGTCTCCTGACCTGGATTTTGGTTTTTTTTTTTTTTTAATTATTATTATTTTTTGTAATAGTTTCTTCCTCCCATCCTCCATGCTGCTGCTTGTGAACTCAAAGAGCCAGCAAGGGCAGCGCCTAGAGTAGAACCCATGATGGGAAGCACTCGACCCCTTCTTCTGTTTGTGGGTCACAGCTCCTCCTTCATTAGGGTCCAGAGACTTCTGTAGGCCCGTCTCCTGCGCGCTGCCTCCAAAAACCCAATCTAGGCTTCCAGTAAAAAAAACTTCTGATTCAAGAAATCAAGAGACTCCAATCTCTCATCTGCTTGCTGTGTCCCCCCCTTCCCCATCTCGATCCACACAAGAGATTTTCTTCGTTGGGGTGAATTTGACCACAAACTCCTCCCAGACCCCCAGTTCGGACAGGATCTCACCTCAGGAGAGCACAAGTGTTTGGGGAAACATGAGGAATTAACAGAGGCCAACAAAGGAAAAATAGTTCTGTGCCATGTTTACGTCTTTATGAAGCAAAAAGGTGGCCTGAAAGGTATGTGTGTGCGTATATCCTCTGCAGTAGGAGAGAGAGTTCACTGTCCACTGCTGTATAGAACTGGGGGTCGGTTGCCTCCTACCTGGCCCTGTAATAGGAGCTGGGCCATGTCTCTGCAGCACCTTGGGTGGTTTCCCCAATGAGAGGTGAGTGGTCAGCTCTCAGCAAGAAGCTAGGTAGGAGGCAGTTGTCAGGGAACCTGGCACTTAGAGAGGGGTGTGGATAAGCACATTAGCTGGATGTTTCTGGTAAAGTCATCAGCAATGAAAGCGTTAACAGTGTTGCAATGGGATAGTCATCACAGTCAACTATCACCTTGAGGTACTTGGTCCCCTTACAAACAAACAGACAGATGATTTAGGTGATAATGACGGTGCTGAAAATGAAGAGGTTCGGGCCACTGGGGGGACCTAAGCCAATGATGGTTTATATTCATGGAGGGTCCTACACAGAAGGCCCTGGAAATTTATATGATGGCAGTGTTCTGACAGTGACACAGTGATTCCTGCCTTTCTGAGTCCATACCCTGAAGCTCACAGCCTCCGCGAGCAGCTTTTGTCAGGCTGTCTGCAGACTCAGGCAGGCCTCCCTGCATCAATTAACATCCAGTCAGTTCATGTTTTCAAGACCTTTTCCACCACAATGTGGCCTAAAATTTTAATTATTTTTAATGGAAGCTTAAAGTTCTGAAGCAAACTTCTGCTGCAAGGGATGGGTCCTGTGGGTAATTCCATTGCCACTGAAAAGCCAGGGCAGCCTACAAGGTGCACTCAAACATTCCTGACTACTTGTCTTTCAAGTGCAAGGAAAGTCCCTTTTTCCTCCTTACAATGATCCTTTCTGCTTATTCAGGAACTTCCACTGGAGGCTTTGAACTCCCTTTACACACAGTGATGAATTATGCCTCATTGCCCCCTTGTGAGGTAGGAAAGTATCAATATCCCCATTTTGCAGATGGGGAAACAGAGGGTCGGTGCGGTTCGGTGATTTGTCTGAGGTCACCGAGAGAGTTTGTAGCAGAGCCAGGAATAGCGCCTAGATCTGCAGACTCACAGGCCTGTGCTTCAGTCACAAAACCATCCATCCTACTTCCAAGACCGGCTTTAGGCCTTGCACCTAAGAGGGCCCCGCTCCAGGGCCCCGTGCCTTAGGCACCTTTTTAATTTTATTTTTTTACTCACCCGGTGGCAGTCTGCTCTGGGGTCTTCGGCGGCATTTCAGCGGTGGGGGGGGATCCACTCTGGGGGTCTTCGGTGACATTTCGGTGGTGGGGTGTCCTTCGGTGCCGCAGAAGACCCGGAGAGGACCCCCCCGCTGCCAAAGTGGCGCCAAAGCCCCAGACTGCCACCGGGTATTCAAATCAGGCCCCGCAGTTAATAAAGCCGCCCCTGCCTACTTCCACCTGTGACTCTTAGGACATGGCTTTGCTGCAAGTGAGTGTGTGATTGCCACTTGGCGAGGCAGATCTGCATTACATTTACTCTAGCTAGCAGAGCTAAAAATAGCAGTGAATATGCAGTACCCCAGAGATCAGCACAAATTGTACAAGCCTGCCCAGAACCTGTGGGTACATTCTCAGGTGTTGCTGCATTTTCACAGCTGTTTTTAGTCCAGCTAGCTAGAATCAAGCTGGCACGGGTCTGCCTACCCAAGCTGCAATCAGACCTCCCAATGCACTGGAGACAAACCTATGGAGTCTGAACTCCTTCTGGCCTCACCACCCTACTTCTTAGATGGCTTGGGAAAAGCCTGGGAGGCTGTTTTCCTTATGGCATTGCTTTTGAATGGTCAGAAAAAACAGTTTTTAAAAATATAGCTATGCAATACCACCTCGGCTGGCATGCCGGAGCTCACTGAGTCTGAGACAAATCGCCGCTTAGCTTATTCAAACGAGTTTCAATACAATGAGGCTGGAACGGCATCTGGATTTTTGTTTTTTATCTTTTGGATGGACGATATCTATGTTTATTTTTGAGCCTTTTTTCACAATTTTTATCTATGTACATGTTCACAGTTGCAGAGAATTATGGGTGGGAGGGTCAGGTAATGGGATGGGTTCAGAGAACAATTATTTAATGACAGGAGATGCTGAGATTCAAAAAAACTGAAGCTTTATAACCATTAGAGCACAAATTGTCAACATCCCCTGGCCAAATATACAACGTAAGTAGCCCTAACTCTCAAGCAGCATTTTTCTTGCTTTGCATGTCTGTAAATGTCTATTACTGTCAATGGAAATTATTTGTGTTGGTTTGTGTACGGACGGTGCAATGGATGGTTACCCACATTGCTCAATAAAATTCGAATCCTTCCAGGCCTAAATGTGACGCACAGATTTATCTCACCAATCTTTTTGTTCCCAAGCTGGCAGGGCTGTTTTCTCCAGCTATCCCAGAGTTAACACAACTGATGTTTCCACAATAGAATAATAAAAAACAACACTTTATTGTGACCAGCATTTGTCCTACAAAATTAATCGAAATGGGCTTTCACAGGGTGAAGCAATGCAAGACCACAAATGCTTATATGGGAAAAATTACAGGAATAAGAAATGGTAACAGAGTGTAGATTAATACAGTTGAGTATGCGTTCATTCACTCATCCATTCATCAGGGCTAACATTAGAGGGGTAGTAAGGGGACAGACCTGGGCATAAAGGTCTGTTCAGAGACTCAGAGAGCCTGCTCTGGTGAGCGAGCTGCGGAGGAGAAGGCTCTCATGCTCTCAGTGGTGCGAGTGCGAGGAGAGGCAGAGAAGAGACAGTGCTAGGGGCAATGAAGAGGGGAATGACACAGGGTCTGTGGCAGAGGGTGGAACAAGTGTTAATACTTTGTGCTATATGGGGACTTTCCCCTGAGCCGGCACATCTATCCAGGCAGCACCATTCTGCTGAGCATCCCAGGTCACTGACACCAAGCAGGTGGGAGGCAACTCTGGCTCTGCTAAAACAAAGGTGGAGGCGGAGCTATTAACTATAGATAGATAGATAAAATCTTAGGTGCGTATCTAGCCTCCATCAGCGTAATATCTTTAATGCGTTTATGCTCACAACCCCCCGGCGAGGGAAGGCAGTGCTCTTATCCCCAGGGTACAGCTCCCGTCCCTCAGAGAAAGAACAACAGCATAGAAAATTAGCGAGAAACTCCTTGCTGAGGGGATCTGAGGTGGCACGGAAAAGAAGGGCAGTGTTAACCTGGATGGCAGCTTTGCACAGAAGGCTTTTCGTATCATTCTGGGAAAGCCCAAGTTGGTTCTTTGGGATGGCAAGTCCTCTTTTCCTGGCCTCATCACAGTCCCGTTCTGAGGCTGTAGATGAGACTGGCCAAGATCCCCGTGGCCATCACCAGGTAGCTGGTTTTCACACTGCTGGCCCCACTGAGGTTGCAGAAGGAATGCTCACAGCAGGAGGTAGAAATGGCGGCTACGCCGAGGTTCAGGTTTGTTTGGGGACACACTGGAGAGCATTTCTTGGTGATGCGCTGCCCCTTTTTATCACCTGAACAGGGAAAGAAAAACAGAGAAGAAATTTGTTATCAAATAGCCCCCCAGAGTTCCAGCAGCCCTCTCTGTAGAGGAGAGAATGGTCTTAAAGTAGCTAAGCAGAGAGGGCCAATGGAGATGGCATGATTGGTAGTTTTGCCTCAGACTTTTAACCCAGCCAGTGTTTATCTGCTATTCTGTGCCCTGGGGACACTCAGCACAGCAATCACCCATCTCTTGCTAGCAACCACAGACCTGCCTGGGAACATCCTCTCCAGACCCCTGACTATGGCTGCAGAACAGCCAAAAGAAAGACCACCCCCAGGTCAGAGACTCCTTCTCGGGATTCAAATTGAGCCTACTGCATGCGGGGGGGAACAGGGGTTTGAGGCTTGTTGTGTGGACACCCAGGGAGTGCAGAGCTGGTCAGTAGAACTGATCGGTCATGTGCCTCACTACCATAGGTTTGAAGTGTGGCTGAGACAAGTACTCTGTAGTACAGAGAGCAAGGATTCATTGGCAAAGTCCCAATAGGATTAAAGGGACACCACCCCTCAAGGCTTTTGTGCATGCACCCTACAGACACTTCTTTTTCCTTGAGCACCAAGATAAGGGGATGGGATTTGTGACTGTAAATCCTGTTCTCCAAATGGCTCCCTCCCCTGAGTGCACATATGTGAGGAAGTGGGAATGGTCTTAATGTTTTCTCTGAATACTGTGTGGGTGCCTCAGTTTCCCCTCTGCAGTTCTTAAGTATCTAGGTGGTGGGATAAGGGATGTGATTGTTGCAGAGCCCTAGAGGGCAAGTGTGATAGTGTCTGCACAGATAATGGCCAACATCCTGTCTCCTGGCAACTGATGGCTTGGGCCGCTCCCCTGCAAAGGTGCTAACTGAAGGTGTTGGAGAACAAAGAGATCAGGTGGTCTCCTGGCCTGGGAAAGAGACAAAGGCCAGAGGAGGGGCTGGAGAGTTTCAGTTTGGAGCTGACTAGGGAAATGGAGGGAGCCCCAGGGCTGAGGTCTAAGCTCTCTGCCCCCCCAGATGGACCTGACTGAGGGGGTCCTGTTCTCTGTGCCTACAAGCTCTGTTTTGGACTGTGTTCCTGTCCTCTAGTAAACCTTCTGTGTCACTGGCTGGCTGAGAGTCACAGTGAATCGCAGAACGTGGGGGGTGCAGGGCCCTGACTCCCCGACACTCCGTGACAACATAAGTGAGGAATTAGCCTCTTGGATTGTTTGCAGTTTCCTAAGGCCCAGCTCTTTGCTCTCCATGTGCTATGCTCAGCACTCCTGTGTGATTATTCAGAAGGAGGAGGAAAGAATCCAACTTACCAGCATGGAGGTGAGACAGAGTGACCTCCTGCAGCCTAAATAAACTGATACCTGTCACTCAGACACCATGGCGAGCAGGGACTTAGGAAAACCTTGCTGAGATCATTGCGGGTACTCACCAATCCCTCCAGATGCATAGATTGTGAGGCAGTATTTGTCAGTGTCGGCACACTTAGTCGCTTTAACACAATTCCAGTTGGAGGGCTCGTCATTACATGTGTAGCACCAGAAGGAGGCCGCTGAAAAGGGAGCACATAACCCAGCTTAGCCGCTCGTGGAAACACCTTCTTCAGAGGAGAGGCTCCAAAATGTTTCCATTTTTGGAAAAAGGAAAGAGAAAAGTGGGGAGGGGACCCAAAACAGAGCCAACATTTTCTACTTGAGATTAAATGCCACAGAAACTTTAGTTTTAATTTGTCTGGTCAGAGAATTCTAGGACCAATTTCAACCAGAAGGAAAATTTGCAAATATATGCAGCATATGGTGACCAGATGTCCTGATTTTACAGGAACAGTCCCGATTTTGGGGTATTTTTCTTATATAGGCTCCTATTTCCCCCCATCCCCTGTCCTGATTTTTCACACTTACTGTCTGGTCACCCTAATGCAGCAATTACTTACCATGTTTCGACCAGCGCTGCCTTCTCCACCTATTTCCTTGCCTCACACAAGCCATTGATCTAACTCTGCATCTCAGCTGACCCCCTTTTCAGACCCTTCTCTGCCTCCATCCCACAACCATCTCTCTTTGTCTGCCAAGAATGACTAACCTCCCAAGTCTGCAGAAAGCAGAGCTCAGTGAGGGCTTTATTTCCCAGCTCCTTGCTGATTAGTAATTGTCTTTCCTTGGGGAAAACTAATTAGATTTGTTCTCCTGTGAGAGCATCATGTTTAGCATTTCATAATGCAGTGCATCTGCAAAGCATTACACAGACAGCAATGGCTCTTAATAAAGCCCAGAAAATTAGATCTGTGATTGCAGAGTCAAACTGAAGGAAGTTCCTTGCAGAAGGGTCACTAGAGGATAAAAGGAATATTCCTGGGGCTGTCTGGAACAAGGCAGTCTTGCAACAATCCCATTAAAAGGATTAAGGGAGACTTAATGTGAGACCAAAGGGCATTTGCAGTGTGTGTGATCAGGCAAGGGTAACAACCAGGGCTTAAATTCTCATAGAGAAGCAGTTCTGAAACTGTAGCAACCCAAGGACCCCCATGTTGATTTAAAATTTTGGGGGGACCCCCGAGCTCCCTGCTTAGCCCCAGACCCTGCCCTCACCCTGCCCCATCTCTTCCCATCCCTACTCTTCCCCTGCCCCTCCTCTTCCCTGACTCTTTCCACTCCTTCCCCCAAGCATGTCCCCACCCCACTCCTTCCCCTCCTTCCCCGCGCCTCCTGCATGCCACTGAACAGATGTTGCCCGGTGTGCAGGACGCAGTGGGAGGTTGAGGGAGGGAGAGTGAAGAGCTGATCAGCAGGGCTCACGTGGCCCCTGGAGTAACCTCGCATGCCCCCAGGGGTCCGCGGACCTCAGTTTGAGAAACGCTGTCATAGAGTATTTTCCAGAACCCACCACTTCCTCACCCCTTTCTCCACGAGGCATGCCGGGGCTTGGGACTTCTGCCCTGTGGGGTGCACTGGAACTTGGGGCTCTGGGCTTCAGCCACAGGGCCCCGTTGACCCTGTGAAACTGTCTTGCAGACCACCAGAGGGCTGCGGACCTCTCGCTGAGAATCGCAACAGCATCAGGCTGGAGTCAATGTTTGAAAATATTTACTGGAGTTGTGCTCCGGACAGCTCTGGCTGAATTTAAGCCCTGGTAACAACACATTCAACTCACAGCCTGGCTGGGAATCTACTGAAATAGACACTGGGGCTTGGTTAAGAGCCACCTGTTTGCCTGCAAGTGAATTCATATTCGAGAGACACCATCTGGCTGCCTTCCACTAAGTATCCCAGGAGACTGGAACTGCTCCTGATTTCAGGGCCAGAACCTCAGCTGACTGACAGCAGCTTGAGGGACAGGTTGTCTTAGCCTGTTCTGCATTCTCATCTCATCAGGTGAAGGGCTGCGGGCAAGAATTGAAAGACATTTTCTAAATGTTTGCTACCATGTGCAAGTAGAGGCATTTGTAGTGACACATCTCTGTGACCCATAGAGAATCATCTACTGTATCTGAGACAATACACATGATGTTCTTGTAGTTAGTTTAAGAGGCATCACTAACCTGAACATTAGCGGCTTGTGTACGTGAGAAAGCTGCACCAGTTTAACTTAAATTGGTTTTAAACTGAATTATTTAAGCCAGTTGCAAATCCCTGTGTAGATGCTTTTATTGTTGGTTTAAGAGGAACTTATTTCAGGTTAGTTTAAACCTGTTCTTAATCCACCTAAGCTGCATTGAAATGTAAGCCCTTCTTATACCAAAATGAAAGCAGCCACATAGGGGTTTGCAGCAGTTTAAATAAATTGGTTGAAATTCACACCTTCAAATAAACCAATGTAGCTTTCTCTGAAGACAAGCCCAGAGTCCATTTTTAAAAGGGAGTTAAAATTCATTTCTGGTCCTATCCTTGTACCTGAATCCAGTCTATCAAAATCTGTTGGTTTATAATGACATTTCGGTACCTTTTAACATCTTCTCTCCCCATAGACGTGAAAGACTCACAACAGAACAGGGAAAACTGGCTGACCCCAGTAGTGAACTGAGTGAATTTGACTCTACATAAAGTGCTGTCAAAGGTACAAAGTAAAAAAACTGCTAAAAATAGGGACAAAGGTTGTTTTTTCTCTCTAACTGCAGCTACAGTAACCCCCCGGGTCACCGATAACAGGTGTAGAAACAGGTCAGACCACTTTCTCAATGACACTCCTTTAAATTGCAACATTCTTGGCTGAGCAGCCTAGAGTATTTTCTTCACAGGTTGCTCCAGACGGACTATAACATATAAACATGTCGCAGAGGCCTCTTTTCCCCCTGAGGTCTCCTATCCAGGCATTGAGCAGATTCAGCCCTGTCTTGGTTCCCATTCTGTAAATATACTATGTTGAGTCACCTTAGCATGTAAATAGTCCTGATGATTGCAATGGGTTGACTCACATGCATGCAGCATCTCACATGTGCACTTGTTTGCAGGGTCAGGGCTTTAGCTTTTAAAAGCAGATGAGTTCAGAACAGCTGGTGTAGAATAACAGTCCCCTTGAAAGCATCCAACCTTTAGCCAGGGAGCTAGAACTTACAGCTGATTGTGTAAATTGCTCATCTTCAGATGCTGGAATAAATCTGCTTAATCATTGCATGCATTATTTAGTTTATTAAATTTTATAAGTTACTGTGTAATGGCTCAGTCCTGCAAGGGAGAGATAGAGGGAGCACCTTGGGATATAGGAGGGATCCCACCCAAGAGATAAGGCAGTGTCAGTGCATTAACTGTAGAATCTTTACCACCGCTACTGTAAAATCTCAGTGTCCCTGCCATTATCTAAACTGGGTTCTCTCTCATCTGCATATTCTTTCTCTAGCATAGAAGAATTATTAGCTCACCTTGCTCCACACACAGGACTGCAGCCAGCAGGGTGCAAAGAAAAGCCTTCATCTTCACTACAGTCTTCGCACAAGGGCAGCTGTACCACCAGCACCAGGGCAGTTTTTATAGCTCTGCGGTGTTTGTTTTAGGTTACTATGACGATGGTAATTTTAGGGTTCGGGTTGTCACATGGAACACAACACAAGGCTCATGGGTATGGGTGTGTGGGAGTGAGTTTGGTCATGTTAGGAATCCAGCTGGAATTTCCACTCCCTGATTTTCCTGTTTTATAAAGGAGCCTGAGAACTGCCAGACTGGCTCTGCCCAATGGTGTATCCAACATCCTCCTGTGTGTCCAACAGTGGTCGTATTAACTGCTTCAGAGGAAGGTGCAAATCAGCCTGTAGCAGACAAACATAACCTCCCCCGATGGGAAGTTTCTGCCTGATCCCTTCAGTTAGTGGTTGGCTTTTGTCCTACAACATGAAAGGTTTGGAACTCAGGCTAGGGAATGCCCATGAGAATTTGTTTTTAATTATGCAGTGCTTTTAGGGTTTCATTCTTTTGTTACATCTTCTTCAAAACATTCTTGTGTCAGCATCCTCACAGCCATCGAGGGAAATGCAAGGAGTGAAGGAATTAAGTTGAAAATACAGATTTTTTTTTTTTAAAAGAAATGTGGACAATTTGAAAGCATGCATTTTCCCACTGGGAATCTAGCAGTCTGATTTTTGCATTTTCTGATTTTTCAGCTGACTTTTGGTTTTAATAAAAAACCTTGCTTTCACAGTCAGACTTTTTCAAACACTACATGTTTCTAGTTCAACTTTTGAAGACTAAATTGTTTTGATTAAAAAAACCTTATCCTGCCATATGACTAAATTGACCAATCAAAACTGAGCGCCGACAATTTGAAATCAAAAGAAAACACTTCTGGAGAACAGTGACCAGATACTTTTTTGTTTGTAAATGTCAGAAAAATTAAACATGTTTGCAAACAAAGTACCAAATTTAGACAAAATACATTTTTATTGGCAAAATATTCACCAGCTCCAATTATGCCAGATGGCACATAGAAGTTCTTGACTGACCTGCTATGTCTTACTTATTCTTTTGTATCGCTATATCATACACCCCTTCTCAATGAGCTGCAATGCCCAAGGGCGAGGTCCTCAGTAGGTATAAATTGTCATAACTCCAGTAAAGTCAGTGGAGCCACACCAGTTTATGCCAGCTGAGGAGCAGCTACTCAGTCATCACAAGCCTCTAATAAGTTTTTCCCCTATCCCTTCACCCTTCTGTTTCTGCTCTATCTTTCTGAGATGGAATCATGGTCCCATCAGTAGTTTCACCAGATGCCAGTGCACATACAACCCAAAAATGCTCTGGCAAATTTTCATGCCCTATTCCTTTGCAAATGACCATCTAACGTGCTGTTCTCCATCATCACCTATTCTTTCTCCCACCGAATATCCATGTCTCTGATGATTTTCCGCATGGAGCCATTAGCTCACTTGGAAAATGTGCTCGTCACTTAAAGGTGATTAAAGAGATAAGGAGGCTGAGGTAATATCTTTTATGGGACCAACTTCTTTTTCTGGGTAAATTGTGGTATGGAGTTGTCTTTGAGTTCTTTATAGTAGATTGGCCTCATTAACGTAGTCATCACAATTGAGGATTAGTACGGTGCTCCCTTTGTTGGCTGATTTGATGGCTATCTGGTGCTTAGATTTCAGGGACTGTACAGCTGTCCCCTCAGCAGTGGAAAGATTGTGGTGGATGTGATGTTTGTTAAGGGTTTCACAGCCAATATTTTCCCCGAAGCAATCACCAAGAAGAATGTGGTTTTGCATACTCTGTGGTGTTCAGTCAGCTGTCATTCATAGGCAATGTTATTTTTCCAGCACCCACTCTTCTTAGGCACACAAATCTTGCTAATTTGGAGCCCTGTGTGACTCAAACATGGGTGTCGCTGCTTTCCCGTGGGGTCAAGTGATGAAACTTGAATCAAATAGAGGCAAGAATTAAACAACCAAACCTCACAAGGGTGTGTCAGTCTGAAAGCCTTCCAAGGCTTCAGCATGATATCAAGCACGAGGCAGAAGGCAGCGAGTTGACATGCCATGCCATGTCCTGTCTTGTCTTGCTGGGATTACAAAACAGCCCCATGTCAATATTATTAGAGGTGTGGGTAGAATCAGAAGAAAGGGTCCTTCGTGGGTGTCTTACTGCTGATCAGAAGATATCATCTCAGTGCTGTTCAACACACTCATAATGATCTGGAAAAGGGGGTAAACAGTGAGGTGGCAAAATTTGCAGATGATACAAAACTACTCAAGATAGTTAAGTCCGAGACAGACTGCGAAGAGCTACAAAAGGATTTCACAAAACTGGGTGACTGGGCAACAAAATGGAAGATGAAATTCAATGTTTATAAATGCAAAGTAATGCACACTGCAAAACATAATCCTAACTATACATATTAAATGATAGGGTTTAAATTAACTATTACCACTCCTGAGAGAGATCTTGGAGTCACTGTCGATAGTTCTCTGAAAACATTTGCTCAATGTGCAGTCAAAAGAGCTGTCAAAAAAGTGAACAGAATGTTGGGCATCATTAACAAAGGGATAGATAATAAGACAGAAAATATCCTAGTCCCGCTATATAAATCCATAGTACAGCTTGAATATTGTGTGTAGATGTGGTCGCCCCATCTGCAAAAAGATTTATTGGAATTGGAAAAGGTTCATAAAAGGGCAACAAAAATGATTAGGGGTATGGAACAGCTGTTGTATGAGGAGAGATTAATAAAATTGGGACTTTTCAGTTCGGAAAAGAGACAACTAAGGGGGGATATGATTGAGGTCTATAAAATCATGCCTGGTGTGGAGAAAGTAAATAGGGAAGTGTTATTTACTCCTTCTCATAACACAAGAACTAGGGGTCACCAAATGAAATTAACAGGCAGCAGGTTTAAAACAAACAAAAAGAAGTATTTCTGCACACAACGCCCAGTCAACCTGTGGAACTCCTTGCCGGAGGATGGTGTGAAGGCCAGACACTAACAGGGTTCAAAAAGGAACTAGGTAAGTTCATGGAGGATGGTCCATCAATAGCTATTAGCCACGATGGGCAGGGATGAGGTCCCATGCCTCTGTTTGCCAGAAGCTGAGAATGGGCAACAGGGGATGGATCACTTGATGATTACCTGTTCTGTTCATTCCTTCTGGGGCACCTGGCATTGGCCATTGTCAGTAGACAGGATACTGGGCTAGATGGACCTTTGGTGTGACCCAGTATGGCTATTCTTATTTTCATATCATTATGCCGAGAAAAATAGTTCCTGATAGAAACGGTTTAAATTAAACATATGCTGAAAAATTATAATCCTACTTTTCGTTGGTGAGTGTGAACCTGTGGGACTGGGCAGCGAGGCTGCTTATGCTCCCCAGACATGCGTCTGTCTCAAGAGAGAAGTAGCTATCATGCTCCAAAGACTGGTGCTTGTGTTTGGCTGTGGCCCAGTGTGGACTCTGGGAGGGTTTTCCAGCCTGTCATGCCCATCCAAGCCGCCCTCGGCTCCCTGAGTAGCTGCTTCGCCTCTGGCTTGGTCAGGTGTTTCATGGGCATGAATTCAAACGTGATCAGATGAAGCCCAGACTGGGGTGAGGAGGAACCATGCAAGAGGCGGGAACCAAATGGCGCAGGGACCTGAGGAGATGAGAGTGGAGGGGCAGCGAGGACAATCAGCACCGAAAGAGGCAAATTCCACCATTCAAGGAGAGGAAAGGAACCACCCAGCACTTAAAGGGTGGGTGGAAGCCTGGCAGCTCTGCTGACACATGTGGATTTCATGTAACCTAGCCTCTAATTGCTGCAGGAAGGGAGCTGAATTGGAGTTGAGATGTGCCCATGAGAGGATCTCCTATTCCCAGCCACTGCTTCTGCCAGTCCCTAGGGAAGCCAGCACACAGCCCCTGCCCCCCACTGCCTCCTTTAGGGTGACCAGATGTTCTGATTTTATAGGAACAGTCCCAATTTTTGGGTCTTTTTCTCACATGGGCACCTATTACCTCCTACCTCCTGTCCCGATTTTTGACACTTGCTATCAGGTCAGCCTAGCCTCCTTCCTCCTGCCCCATAGATGGCTCTTCCCCGCTGCCCCCTACTTCCCTTCCTAGGGCCTGCAGGCTGCCCTCCATGTCCCTTTGGCTCCTGCTATGCTCTGGAGGAAAGAGGTGCCCTCCCTGTTGACCCTTGTTCCCATCCATGGCTGTTTGTAGGGGTCAGAGAGGGAGGGTCTGTTGCTGCTGCTCCTTTTCCCTACCTCATTCTAGAACTAAGGACCTAGGAAGGGCTTTGGGCCCCACCATTTCTCCTGCATCACTGTGCCCTGCCACCGTTCTCTCCCCTCCCTCTCTGCCCATCACCCTGGTTTCCTTCCTGCCACTCTCCTCCCAGCCTTCTTCCTTCCTACTGCCTACCTCCACCCTCGGCCCATGCCCAGAGATCTCCCATCTGATTCCTTCCATCACTCCCACCCCAGAGACTTTACACCTACTTTGAGCACTGACCCCCTCACCCACACACATTCCTTCCCAAGCCCGGCTTTCCCGCTTTTCTTAGCTCCCTGAGCTTCCAGTTGGGGTGTATTGAAAACTGGGTTAAAATGAGAAGCAACTACTTTAGGCGTAAGAGGTTTCTTGCTCATGCTTGTAGGCTAGGGGGCTCTGCAGGGAAGCATTGAGTCTAAAAGCCAGCTTGCAAAGGGCCAGATTAGTGCCTCTCTATCTTATGGAGCAGTCTGCTTCATCTCTCTCTGTTTGTTTGTTTGTCTTCGGTTCTTGCATGTTAGGGCTTAGGATTCTAAGAAATAAAGTTGTCTTGCACTGAAACAGTCCAGCAAGGGGATTTTGTGGTTTTTAATCTAACTTCTCTATGGGTATGTCTGCACACAACACAAGAGAGTCCCCTTCTTTCTGACGGTGGTAAGAGGAGGCCCTGAGATATAAACCTTTGCATCAGAGGCCTGGTATGAGGCCTAAGGCCTGAATTAAAGTAATTGTCAAAACTTTGCTAGCATAAAGCAAAGGGAAGCTGTGAGCCAGAGGCAGGCTCTGCTCACAGAAGCTGACAAGGAAAGGGCTGATGCTGCAAAAAGAGACATACCTAAAAGGTACTGGACACCAGATAGCAGAATTTTTGCATACTTGTACACTCCCCACAGATAACAAGGAACAAGCTGACCCATCCCAATGACAGGGCCAAAAGGGTAATATGATGGATAGAGTTGTTTTGTTCAAACCAACATGTACAAGGTGAGAGGCGGCACCTTGCTACGTAGAGGGGTTGTACCTTGCTGCGTAAAGGGGTCGCACCTCAATACGTCAGGAGTGATGCGTCACTTGTGTATAAGAATGCATCCCTGGGGCGGTGTCTTTGTCCAGCCTAGGGGACAGTGGAAAGTCCCGCCACTGACTGAGCTGAGTCCATTGCCGGGGGCACATATTCGTAGTATGTCCTGTAGAGTAAAGTCTAGAGGGAACTATCATTGTGCTTCGTTTGACAATAAACCTGGCTGACGTGCCTTTGTACCTTACTAGAGTCTGTGGTCACTGGGGGTTCTCTCGAGGTCTGCTGTGTCAGTGATCTGAGCCAAGACAGGGCAGCACACAGAGGGAACACACGCACGCAGCCGATTGATATCAACATTGAACAGAACAGAGCACCACATCAGAAGCGTCTGACAACAGTGACAATGGCCTGAAATCTGCCACTGTTTGCCCTCCGGGTGAATCAAAACCCTGGGGACAACTCACATCCCCTGTCTGATCAGTTTAGTTGTCCGATCCGTAACAAACAAAGAGAGTGTGAGCTAAGTTCCCATTCCACCTAAAATCCCTTCCAGGATTTTAAGAGACAAACAGGCTCCCCTCTGCCATGAATGTAGTGATCAGCCTTCAGAATTACCCTGCAGAAGGATGGCACTGTCAACATGAGAACTAGCCGTGCAAGCAGGGCCCTGGCTGCAGGGCACAAACAACCACAGGCAGGACATGGGAGCTGCCAAAGGAATGTGTGAGAAAGCACTGGACCTTGGCTGATATTTTGATTGCAAAGATGCCCTAATCAGATCAAAGCCCCATTGTCCAGAAGCTTTACTGACACACAGTAACAGGGACCCACCCTGTCCTGAAGACTGGAAAGAGAAACTAATTCCCCACTGCATCTGAGTGCAGGAAACAAAACTTTAACTTCAGTACAGAACTGAAACTGATTCTCCTGCCAGCTAATCTGAGAAATGAAATTTACTGCTAGTGATGAAATCAAACTGACAAAACACAGAGCACAGCCAAAGGAAAATAAAACACAGAGGAGGGGAAGCAAAGATTTTTATTTTCTTCAAGCTCCACATAGTTGTAGGTGGCAAAGGTGTTGCAAAATTAAAAAAAAAAACAACAAAAACTTAAACAAAACCTAACTAAATAGAGGCTTTATAGAATCATATAATCATAGACTATCAGGGTTGGAAGGGACCTCAGGAGGTATCTAGTCCAACCCCCTGCTCAAAACAGGACCAATTTCCAACTAAATCACCCTAGCCAGGGCTTTGTCAAGCCTGACCTTTAAAAACCACTAAAGGAAGGAGATCCACCATTTCCAGTGGTAACCCATTCCACAGTGCTTCACCACCCTTCCTAGTGAAAATAGTGTATTTCGCTAATATCCAATGTAAAACCTCCCCCACTGCAACTTGGAAGCCATTATTCCTTGTTCGTCATCTGCTTACACTTGAGAAGCTGTTCTAGATCCATCCTCTTTGGAACCCCCCTTTTAGGTAGTTGACAAGCATGCTATGCAGCTGTCAAATCCCCGCTCATTCTTCTCTTCTGCAGACTAAACAATCCCAGTTCCCTCAGCCTCTCCTCATAAGTCATGTGCTCCAGCCCCCTAATCATTTTTGTTGCCCTCCGCTGGACTCTTTCCAATTTTTCCAAATCCTTCTTGTAGTGGGGCCCAAAACTGGACACAAAACTATTCCAGAGCATAACTACCTTTAGAATGTCCTACCCCTGGTGGACATGGGGATCAACTCTTCACCATCCTCTTTCTAACAGCCTTTTACAATTGGAAGACTATCATTCCTCCCCACGTGCACACTCACTTTAACCCTCGTTATTGGGTCTTCTCATACATTGGAAGGCTGTCCACAGAGCTTCTGTTACTGGGGTGAAGAAGCCTATATCTTCAGGCATCTAACTTCAAGCAATAATGCTGGATTGCTGCTCATGAATACCAGGCAGATTTTTCAAAAGAGCTCAGTACCCGCTGAAACCTGGCATTGCTCGCTCTCTTGCCTTCGGAGTACGAATGAACGGCCCAGATACAAAATCCAGCCCCTTGAATGCAGCATATGAAAGGAAGCTCAGATCTATCTTGTGCCCTTAATTATATCCTGAAACTCCTTTTCACCCTATGAGTCCGAGTACTATATTTAATAAGATTTATATTTGAAGGACCAATACAATTTTACTTATTTTTTTTGTTTATATTTTTTATTAATTTTCCAAATACACCAAAATATCAAATTCATCGCCATACACAAAGTAAATAAAGAGGGGTAGGACAAGGGGAGGGGAAGGAAGCGACATATCTAGCACCAGGGCTTATGTTAATCAGAGATCTCTAAAAAATTGCTTTGAATTTTTCAGGATTTCCCTTTTTGCACAACGCCAGTTGTTCATTAGCGCCGAGGGCAGCCATATCACTGAGCCAGGCATCAGTACCTGGGGAGAATCGACTTTTCCATTTTTGCAGAATTAATTTTTTAGCGAGCACAATTTTATTTAAATCGCCCTTTCTCATCATTCCATAGATCCCATGGCTGGGAGGTACCATTGGGACTACGGTCTGTGGATGTTTTAATCCAGCCCTCAAGCTACCTCCTTGGTGCTCTAGCCAGGGACCAGGGTCAGGGACTTGGCTTCCTCCACTCTGTGTGCGCAGCAGCTCCGCTTGGCTCCCAGAAGCAGGATCAGCCAGGGGACTCCACATGCTGCCCCTGCCCCAAGTGCAGGCTCTGGAGCTCCCATTGGCCAGGAACTGCAGCCAATGGGAGCTGCGGGGCTGGTGTGCAGAGCGATGGGCTGCTATTTCCAGGAGCTGCTTCAAGTAAGCACAACCCAAATCCTGCACCCCTGAACTCCCCCCCATGCCCCAATTCCCTGCCCCAGCCCTGCTCACCCTCCAAACCCTTTGATCCCAGCCCGAAGCACCTCCTGACCCAACTTGTCATCTCCAGCCCACCACAGAGCCCGCACCCCCAGCCGGACCCTCATCCCCCAAGGTGCACCCCATCCCTCTGCCCCAGCCAAAGTCCCCTCTGCCCTCTGAACCCTTTCTATCCAGCCTGGAGGGCACCCTCCTGACCCCAACTATTTCATCCCCAGCCCCACCACAGAGCCCGCACCCCCAGCCAAAGCCTCATCCCCCTCCCCCGTTTATGCACCCCCATCCCTGCCCCAGCTGGCCCTTCCATATAATTTCCATAACCGAGAATGTGGGCCCTCAGGCCAAAATTGTTTGCCACCCCTGCATTGGGATCATTCTTGTCTTTACAAAGCCGAGCAGATAGCACAAAAAACGTCCAGCCCTTTGCATTCTTAATCTGGCAATGAATTCCCCTGGGATCGATTGCGACCTGTGATGTTCGGCTTTTCGTTCATGTTTCGAGCTTGAGGGAAGGGTTCTGTTTCTTTGCTGCATGCTTGTGCAGCACCTAGCACATTGAGGGCCAGGATCCCTGTGTCAAAGCTTCAGTGCTACCATAATGCAAATAATCATGGAATGGTTTAGGCAGGAAGGACTCAAGAGGTCATCTAGTCCAGTCCCCTGCCACTAAGTGGCAGACTAAGTATTATCTAGACCATCCTGGCAGGTGTTTAGTCTAACCTGCTTTTCTTAAAAAATCTCCAATTGCTCAATGATGGAGATTCCACAACCTCCCTAGGCAATTTATTCCAGTGCTTAACCACCCTGACAGTTAGGAAGTTTTTTCTGATGTCCAACCTAAACCTCCCTTGCTGCAATTTAAACCCACTGCTTCTTGCCCCATCCTCAGAGGTTAAGAACAAATTTTTTGTCTCCTCCTTGTAGCAATCTCTTATGTACTTGAAAACTGTTACCATGTCCTCGCTCAGTCGTCTCTTCTCAACACTAAACAAACCCAGTTTTTTCAATCTTCCCTGATAGGTCATGTTGCTCTTCTCTAGACTTTCCTCAGTTTCTCCACATCTTTCCTGAAATGTGGCACCCAGAACTGGATACAATACTCCAGTTGAGGACTAATCAGCGTGGAGTAGAGCGGAAGAATTTCTTCTCATGTCTTGCTTACAATACTCCTGCTAATACATCCCAGAATCATGTTCAGTTTTTTTTTTGAAACAGTGTTACACTGTTGCCACATATTGAGCTTGTGATCCACTATGATCCCCAGATCCCTTTCTGCAGTGCTCCTTCCTAGGCAGTCATTTCCCATTTTGTAAGTGTGCAACTGGTTGTTCCTCCCCAAGTGGAGTACTTTCCATTTCTCTGTATTGAATTTCATCTTATTTTCTTCAGCCCATTTCTCCAGTTTGTCCACATATGAATAATACTAGCATAAAGGCTCACTAAAATCAAAATTTTCCCTTTGCCAAAAGAGGTCCTGCCCCACCTTCCCAGAAATATTCAGTGTAGCCAATACACTTTTGTCATGAGTTTTGCAATGGTTGGTACTTTTCTTCAAGCCCCAGCTCCTGGAGGCATGTGATTGTAGGACAATCTCAGCTTTGATCTGGAAAAGAGTAAGTTTCTCACCCTCATGGTTATGGAGAAAAGTTTGAAATGGTGATTCCCTAACGTCTCAAAAATCAGAGGTCAAATGAAAACATCCCAGCGTTCATTTTTTGTACAATCTCATGATTTTTAAGCCAGTCTCAAGATTTGTTAGGGTGCCTGACTCATGATGTTTTTGAATGATTGGGGTTGGCAGCACGGCTGAAACCTGTGCTATGGGATGAGATATGGTAGGTGAATTTTCAGGAGGGAGAGCTGGCTTTATAATGAGAAGCTAGCTTCAACCTTTACTGTGGAGAAGTTGTGATAGTTCATCTAACTACGCTGTTCAGTTTCCATCTTTGTAGTCTCTGTGGCTGATTTTTATGAGCATAGGCTGTAATAATTATGGCCTTGTCCCTAGATGAGAGTGGGTGAAACTCACATCTGGTCATAGGCCCTCTATGACTATTCATGCCTCCCCCACCCCACCCATGAGTCATGTTGGAATAACAAGTCAGAACCTGATTGCAAATGGGGAGGGAGCTCGATGTGTCCTGGTGGAACTGGGAACAGCCCTGTTTGCATCCAGAAACCTGTCACACGTACAGCAATAGACATCCCAAGATCAGAGCAATAGCATGAACAAAGCCCTTGGGAGGAGAGGAAGGGTAATGAAATCTCAAACCTGAGGTGTGGAACAAACATCGTCACAAGACATGGGTTTTACTTTGGTCTGGTTGCGTAGGACTTTTTGTTTTTCGATGCACAAGCCCATAAGGTGTGGAAGAGGTGGTCACTCCAGTAACTGCTAGGTTGAAACCATCCCAGCCCCACCAAATAATTTCCAATGGGTGTTCCTAGGCACCCACAAGTCAGCACAGTTTCTCGAAAGTTGGCACAGTTAATGAATGAAGGAGGATCTCAGAAAGCACAATGGGATTTGGCACTGAGCTGACTTTAAGGCCAGAAGGGACCATCATGATCATCTAGTCTGACCTCCTGCACATCACAGGTTACAGAACCTCACCCACCCACTCCTGTAATAGACCCTTAACCTCTGTCTAAGTTACTGACACCCTCAACTCTTGATTTAAAGACTTTAAGTTATAGAGAATTCACCAGCAATCACACACCGCACCATAGCAACTCTAACTCAGGAACCAATCCATGCAACAAACCTTGAAGCCAACTCTGCTCGCATATCTGCACCAGCGACACCATCGCAGGACCTAACCAGATCAGCCACAACATCACCAGATCATTCACCTGCACGTCCTCCAATGTAATATACACCATCATATGCCAGCAATGCCCCTCTGCTATGTACATCGGCCAGACTGGACAGTCCCTACATAAAAGGATATATGGACACAAGTCAGATATTAGGAATGGAAATATACAAAAATCTATAGGAGAACACTTCAATCTCCCTGGCCCCACAATAGCAGATTTAAAGGTGGCCATCCTGCAGCAAAAAAACTTGAGGACCAGACTTCAAAGAGAAACTGCTGAGCTTCAGTTCATTTGCAAATTTCACAACATCAGCTCAGGATCAAACAAAGACTGTGAATGGCTTGCCAACTACAAAAGCAGTTTCTCCTCCCTTGATGGTGACATCTCAACTGCTAGAAGAGGGCCTCATCCTCCCTGATTGAACTAACCTCGTTATCTCTAGCCTGATTCTTGCCTGCATATATATACCTGCCTCAGGAAATTTCCACTACATGCATCTGACGAAGTGGGTATTCACTCACAAAAACTCATGCTCCAAAACGTCTGTTAGTCTATAAGGTGCCACAGGACTCTTTGTCACTTTTTAGAGAATTCACCATTTACTCCAGTTCAAACCAGCAAGTGACCCATGACCCATGTTGCAGAAGAAGCCACAAAAAACCAGGGTCTCTGCCAACCTAACCTAGGGAAAAATTCCTTCCTGACCTCAAATATGGTGATCAGTTAGACCCTGAGCATGTGTGTGAGACCCACCAGCCAGACACCTGGGAAATAATTATCTGTAGTAACTCAGAGCCCTTCCCATCTAGTGTCCTATCACTGGCCGTTAGGGATATTTGCTAATAGCAGATGTGGATATGTCATTGTAGACAACCTCACCATACTATTCCCTCCCCTCTTCTCAAGGACAATGCAGCCATTAAACAATGCTGGAAGGAGGACTTTGAGATCCTACTAAACCGTGAATCCACAGTCTCTGAAAACACCAAGTCTACTTCACAACGCTCAGCAATAGAACACCGTGCTGATCCCCCATTTTCTGAGGAAGTCTGACATGCCATCACCCAGACAAAAAAATTACAAGCCACCAGGCCCAGAGGACATCCCAGCTGAGGTTTTTAAAGCTGGTGGAACAGTGCTCCAGCATAAACTTTGCCAACTCCTCAACAAAATCTGGATCTGTGAAGAAATTCAACCTGACTTTAATAATGCCAGCATTGTTACAATATTCAAGAAAGGGGACAAATCTTTATGCAGGGACTACAGAGGTATTGCTCTCCTCTCCATCACAGGAAAGATCCTTGCTCGAATCCTACTAAACTGCCTTTTCCCCCTTGCCAAGGAACTTCTCCCCGAATCACAGTGTGGGTCCAGGCCATTCCGAGGCACAACTGACATGATGTTTGTGGCGTGACAGTTTCAGGAGAAGTGCAGAGAGCAACACCAGGAACTGTTCATGGCATTCATTGATCTAACCAAGGGCTTTGACTCTATCAATCATGATGCTTTATGGAAGGTGCTGTGAGGTTTGGCTGCCCACAGAAATTCATTTTCATCATCAGACTGCTCCATGATGGGATGACTGCCACCATTCTGTCAACGGCTCAGAGACTAAATCACTCATCATTTGCACCAGCGTCAAGCATGGCTGTGTCATTGCTCCAACACTCTTTTCCATTTACCTGTCCATGATTCTGATTCTCATCCGTGACCGCCTTCCTGATGGAATCAGGATTGAGTATCATATGGATGGTCAACTCCTAAATCTCTGACGTCCTCAAACAAAATCTAAGATCATGAGAATTGGCATAGCTGATCTTCATCATTCAGATGACTGCGTCATTCTTGCACACGCAGAGGCCGACCTGCAAAGTACCCTAAATCTTTCTGCAGATGCCTATCATAGCCAGGGTCTCTCTCAACATAGGGAAAACCTAGGTACTCTACCAGCCCTCATCTGCACAAACTACTCTTTGTACTCCACAAACCACCATCAGTGGAGAACCCCTGGAAAATGTTGACCATTTTCCCTACCTTGGCAGCCACCTGTCCCAAACAGCCAGCACTGACACAGAAATTGATTACAGGATCTGCTGTGCCAGCACATTGTTTGGAAGACTGCTCAAATGAGTCTTCAGTGATAGGGATCTGCAAACAGGCAGCCAGATCTTGGTACACAAGGCAGTTGTCATCCCCATCCTTCTCTGTGGTGTGAGACCTGGGTAACCTACAGACACCTCAAGTGGCTGGAGTGGTTCCAGCAGCGCTGCCTCCGGAGGATTCTCAGGATCAGCTGGGAAGACCGACACACTAACATCAGCGTTCTCTCTGCAGCCAACATCAGCAGCATAGAAGCGCAGGTCATGAAACACCAACACTGCTGGGCTGGTCACTGTGTACATAGGCCTGACACTCGCCTCCCAAAGCAAGTTCTCTTCTCTCAGGCCTGGTCTACACTACGTGTTTAAATTTATTTA
>NC_133770.1:298089742-298106849 GCF_003597395.2 Chelonoidis abingdonii
CACCAGTGCCCTGTATAATGGCAATAACACTTCCCTGTCTCTACTGGTAATTCATTGCCTGATACATACCAGGATTGCATTAGCTTTTTTCATGGCTGCATCACATTGGCAGCTCTTTATATCCTGTGATCGACCAATATGCCCAAGCCTTTCTCATCCTCTGTCACTTTCAACTGATACTTCCCCAGTTTATAGCAAAAAAAAATTGTTGTTAGTCTCAAAGTGCTCCATCTTTCACTTTGTACTATTAAATTTCATCCCATTTCTATTACTCCATCTTTCAATGTTGTCCAAATCTTCTTGCATGATATTCTGGACCTCTTTTGTATTGGCAACTTTGTGTCATCTGCAAATTTTATTCACACACTTCCACTTTTGGTGCCAAGATCATCAATCAAAATGTTAATTAAGATTGGTCCCAAGATCTACTGCATTTCCTTTGTCTAGAAAATTGGCTATTTTCTCAAAGAAAAAGATTGGGTTGGTCTGGCACGATTTATTGTTTGTAAAACCATGTTGTATTTCAGCCCAGTTACCATTTAGCTCTATATCTTTAATTACTCTCTTTTTTTACAATTTGTTCTAAGACCTTGCTTACAATTGAGGTCAAACTAATGGACCTGTAGTTTCTTGGGTCACTTTTTTCTCCTTAAATATAGATGCTGTATGTTCAATTCTCCGGTCATTGGGTACAACCCCCAAGTTTATGGATTCATTAAAAAGCCTTGCCATTGGGCTTGCAATTTCATGTAGCAGTTCCTTTAATATTCTTGGATGGAGATTATCCAGTCCCCCTGATTTGGTCTCATTAAAACTGTCTGAGTTTAGCTTCCATCTTGGATGTGATAATTTCCACTTCCATACTTGTGTTCCCGTTAGCCACCCTGCCATAGCCCCAATCTTCTCATTAGCCTTATTAAAAACTGAGGCAAAGTATTCATTTACACGCTGGGCCTTACCGGGACTATATTTCATCTCCACCCTTGTCCTCAGTATTTAGAGATCCCACTTCTTCTTTCCCTGTTTTCTTTTATTTATGTGGCCAAAGAATCTTCTACTATTGGTTTTAATTTCCTTTGCAAGGTCCAGCTCTGCTTGGCTTCTGGCAGTTCTCACTTTTCCCCTACACTTTCTGACATCCAAGAGGTCATTTTTTCTGCAGATCCAACCTTCTCCCATTCCTTGTAGGCTTTTTTCTTTCTCTTAATAGCCTGTTTGAGCTGCTTGTTCATCTTGTTTGGTCTGCAACCCTTCCCTGGGAGTGTTTTCCTTTGCTTGGGATCTGGGGTCCAGTTAATGTCTGTAATTTTGACTTAAAATAATTCCAAGTCTCCTCCACTTTCAGATCCTTGACTTCTTCAGTCCAGTCAACTTCCCCTAGCTAATTTTTTAAGTAGGCCCTTGGGAAATCAAGGACCCTATTTTGTGACCTGTTTTTGATTATCTTTCCATTTAGTTTAAACTGAATTAGCTCTTGATCACTTGAATCAAGGGTGATTTCTACACCCAGTTCTTCTATGAGGTCCGCGCTACCTGCCAATATTAAATCTAAAATGGCATCCCCTCTTGTTGATTCAGTGACTATTTAGTGAAGAAATCTGTCAGCGATCACATCCAGGTATATCTGGGCCCTACCATTATTAGCAGCACTTGCCCTCCAGTCTCTAGCTGGGAAATTAAGGAGTCCCATTAACACACAATTCCCAGCAGTACTTATTTTATTAAAAATAGCCAGATCGGCTCTTGGAGGTCTGTAGCAAACCCCAAGTGGAGCTGCTGTTACCATTCTTCCCCAAAGTGATTTCGCCCCAGATAGATTCCATTTTATCCATTCCCTCACTTCTAATTTCTTTAATTTAGCTGGTCATTAATGTACCATGCTACTTCACTGCCCTTTACCTTTCCTTCTGTCTTTTCTGAACAGCACATACCCTTCAAATCCTGTACTTCAGTCATGACTACTACTCTACCATGTTTCCATTATCCCAATGATATCTAGTTTCACCGCCTCCACCAGTACTTCCAGTTCCTCCATTTTGTTCCCCGGGCTCCTTGCACTGATGTGCAGACATTTTAGTTGTTTCTGCTTGGCCTTGCCCCAGTTTCTCACTAGATCTACTGCCTGTATCACCTACCTATTGATATTGACACTATCTTTTCCCCCATTGTCCATTCTTCTACCATCTGTTGTTCCTTTCTCCATTGCTGTAGCCTCTTTTCCTTGGTTTTCTTCCCTCTCAATATTAGAATCAGGCATGGAAATTGCATGAGTGTCTCCCAACCATCTCCCCCAAATTCCTAGTTTAAAGCTCTTTTAATTGATTGTACCAACATGTATCCAAGAAGTCTATTTCACTCCCTACTCAGGTGGGGTCCATCCCATGAGAACAGTCCTCTGTCCGTGAATGCATCTCAGTGTTCACACATCCAAAAGCCCTCCTTATACACCAAGACCTGAGTCATATATTCCCAAATATCCTGCAGAAAATTCCCCCTCAGATCTGCACTGATTGATTTACAGCCTTTCATTCACTTTCTGTGACTATTCATACAATTTCTTTCTCAAGAATGTTCACAGAAAGTGAAGTTGTTGCAAATATTCGTGCAGATGATTCCACATAGCATGTGATTATCTTGAGAGTCAGTTGCAAGCTAGGAGGCTGTCCAATCAGGGGCCAGAAATAATACAATGTGATTTTAGGTGACCAGTCACTCAACACAAGCATTGAGTTTGAATAGTAGAAGCAGATAGTGTGGGACGGAGTGGCCCATGGGCTGAAATCCCCCACAGAGATTCACTGAGCCACTGCAAACAGCAGAAGAATGAGTAAAAAAAATAATAAAAAAAATTACAGTCTATGTGCAAACAACTCTGAACTTACCCAATTGTTGAGGCCACTAAGTGTCACTAAGCATTATTCTAAGTAATTTTAAAAGGTAAAGGCTATAAGAATATGGAGTTTTCCCTTAGGCCTTTCATGAGCAAGAGTCCGTCCATGTTAAACTCTAATTGACCTAGCAGGCCAATAAATAAACAAAAGGCCAGGTGTCCGCAGCCCTTACGTTGTAAGCGGCCAGCCTGGTATGGAGGCAAGAAATAATGAAGCTGCATACTTGTGGCCAAGGGAGGGGAGATAATGGGTTTACAGAAAGACAAGGTCGGATTCAACAGGACGCCAGCGTTTATAAAACGTGTTGAATGTAACGCTTCAAGGGGAGAGGGAGGGGAAAGGGGGCTTGCTTGTTCCAGCTGGGAAAAGTTCTCAGGATATCAAAGGAGACCGAGTGCGTGTGGCGGTGTGCTGGATTTGAGGCATGTTCAAGTCCCAGAACCCTTGGAGATCGTTCAAATAAACATTGCTGTTTCTTTCGACTCGGTGTGTTATTGGGAGCTGAAGGCACCTCGGGCAACGGACTACTACCACGGTTGTTGGTTTGCCTCGGCAGTTGATCTGCCCACCACAGTTGGGGCGTCCTGGGTGGGCACTTTGAGGCGAAAATCGGCCTTGCCCGGACCCTCTCAGGTGGCCGACAGACGGCATGACGACACCTATGTGCGCACCCGTGATTTCGGGGGCCTCGTGGCTGACGGTTTGGTCGACGGTGCCAGAAGGCACAACGGTGCACCGCACACTAGATAGTGGAGAAACAGCTGGGCCGAGTCGCGGCAGGAACGGACCCTTGGATAAGGGCAGGTGACGGTGCAGAACGGTCCCTTGATAGTGTAGGACAGTATGGTTGGACTTTTTTTGCCTGTTGGACTGGGGGACGCCACGAGTTGTCACCCTAGATATGGGGCAAGGGACAGGGGCAGGCAGGGCATGTGTCACCCGTATGAAATGCATGTCTAGTGAACGGGAAGGGTTGGGATAATCCACACAATAAAAGCAACGAAAAAGATTCTGTACGTAAACTGGCCATCATTATCACTAGAGGACAGAAACAGGTGCCCGGAAGGATCACTTAATTTCTAACGACGATCCTTCAAACTACTCTGTTTTGTCAGGAACAGGTAGCTTCTGGAAGCGTTTGTAATGGAGGCTTGGTAAATCCCGCACCATGGCTCCTGTCTTCCCCCCCCTGTTGGGCGGAGGAAAGGTCAACAAGCAGGTTAGGGATCTGTGGCGCGGGACAAAGGCAGGGGACCTATCTAGAAATGGGAGACCTATGGTCCTAGGCACTCACTCCCTGTTTGTAGCTAACGCAAGATCAGATGCAGAATGGTTTGGGCCAGTGTGAGTGACTGTTACCGGAGACACACAGAGTACCCGGTGAAGCAAAAGTCTCCGTGACAGGACTACTCTAAGCAAGGCATCGTAATAGTGAACTTTTAGGAGGTTCCGACTCATGGTGGGCTGACTTGCCTGGCATCTGTCCGGGTGAGCGCAAGCTCAACCTGCGGTCTAGGCGCGGGGGGACCCTCACTCTTCCTCCCTCCTCCCCCTCCATTCCCGGGGGCTACTGGCAGTCTGATCATCTCATGGATGCAATCAGAGTAAGCGGCACCATCTCCCAGAGACTGCCGACGCTCTTTGCTGAAGGGAGGTGTAGGAGGGTCGTGGCCTCCTCGTAGCCTCTCCTGTGTGAGTGCCCTGTAGGGAAAAATCCTTAGTTTATGAGCCGCTAGCGCGGACAGGGCACCCTCCCCGTGTGTGTAAGTGGAAAATGGGTGGGGGACAGCTAAACATTCAGCTCACCCCCTAAAGGGTACCCACATTTTACATGTACGTACATTATGGTTCATTGACCTGCAGTATTTAGAGAATTGGCATATTTACACGCGTGCAAATCATCTAACAATGCCCACTGAAGGTACTTCACTCTAGATAAGATCATACATCTAAGAGGAGCGTTATCACCAAAAAAAAGCCTCTGCAGTGTGAGCATTTGTCTATTGAGAAAAGGAACGGGTTAATTTGAAATTCAGCTTGCCCAGAGATAAAAAGTTGCTCTGCGTTCAAGGTCAAAATCAACGCAGACTACGCTAAGTACAAGAAAAAACTGCTTTCGCCCAGCTGGCTGTGGAAAAGGGAAATTGACAAAAGGCGAACCAAAGCAATATAAGTTACAGAACTGAGATTACATTGCAAAACTTAAACTGTCCAGTAAGATCAACAGTGTGCCTTTGTGACCCCGGAGCGGTGTGCTTGGTGACACCAAAGAAGCCACAGGCAGCCGACCCGGACTGGAATCTCTGAAAGAACGCCGCAGGAGATTCCAAGGTGTAAAAGAACAGCCTCCCAAGAGTGAAGCATTTCGAAATTCTGGACAAGCGTATACGGATAATCTCCTGTCCACCTCTCCCCCTTCTCTGAACATTATACACAGAAGTGGCCAGTCTGGACATACGTGTGTGGAGTAAAAAGGGGCTTAAGTCTTGGGGCATCAAAGTTTCCTGGGTGGTGTGGGAGCGTTCCCAACCGTTGTTCTCTGTTGTTCTCCGTTGTTGTTCTGTTATTTTATTAATGAGGCTTTAAAATTCAGTGATATGGTGTATTTTCTTTATCTTCCCCATGACCTGTAGTGTCAGCCTGATCACCTGACACAGGGATAGATTGGTAACAGAAATTTGTCACAGTTGGTGAGCAACTAAGAGCGGGAGCCCTGCAGAATTACACCATCTATTGTTTTACCCTTGTTATTTTATGTTTGCTTCTGCTTGGTACTATTGGTTATATGTTAAGAACTGCATGAGTAAAAGTGACCCTAATAGGATAAGGAATGCTATTTGTTCTGGTTCTGTTCTGTTTAACCGGTTACTGTTGTTTTTTCTGCTCTGTTCGTTTGGCGTTAAAAGTGTGGGCAGAACTGAACCTCTCGTTCATAATCTCGAGTGGAAGCATGCGTGCGAGGAGCTCTGAGGTCGAACTGAGATCCTTCTGTCCCATCCCCTGTAGTGATCAGTGTATAAAAGTGGAAAAGCCTGGCTTAGACTGTAATTGCCTCTGCTCTGTGTAATTCTCTTTTCTGTTAAGTGTCAGCAGACAGATGGATGGGTCTCTGGGTAAAACCCTCTAAAGGGTTTGAATTGTATGTTAAGTAAATGGTCTTGCCCAATGGGCATGTGTTTTTGTCCGGATGACAAGCCTCACGAGGAAGGACTCGGGTAGTCTTGTGAGTAAGAATATTTAAGGGAGAGACCAGGAGGGGTGAGAGCTAGTAAGAAGCCACGCTCCTACTAAACTGGTAATGGAACAAGTTGGTGCCATGGAAAGGGACGGTTCAGCAAGAAAAGCAGGATCGGGCCCAGGCGGGCAGGCTACAGACAGAGAGATGGAAAACAGGTTGGAAAAACTTTGAGGTGTAGTGAAGGAAGGAGTCAGTAAGTGTAAGCAAGGGAATTCCAAATACCCAGGACTTACTTGGAATGGTGAGTTAAGTTGATAAAAGTGGCTGTGGGAAACAAGCAAGTGATTAAGGGAGAGTGCAAAGTTACTCTGTAGCTGCTGGAGGGAACAGTAGTTGAACCTTGTAAAAATGCTAAAGAGGAAAATTTCTTGGTGTCTTTGAAATGTTTGTAAATAAATTCTGGTAAAGTTATCATGTCTCCTTTAAGTAAGAATCTTTAGCTGTGGATAGCTTGGATTTCAAGAGCAAGCCAGAAAGCTCTGTATTAATGCAACTATTTTAACTGTAAGGTAGGAGCCACTGAAACCTGGGCTGCCTTGAAAACACTAAAAAAGAAGGGGTAATTTCTCTCTTTGCCTGAAATCAACAAGGGTATTTGTATATTTTAAGCGATGATTGTCTGCCAAAAGGGGTAGACCTCTGTTTTTTTGTGTCTTTTCAGATAATCAAAGAAAACTGATGCCAGCTGAACAGCATTCACGTACCATGCATTTACTGGCACAATAGGAATTATGTTTTGGTTCTATGTTTTTGTCTTGTGGTGTTCTTGTGGCCGGAATTGTTCTGTTTAGTGTTTTTTATGGGATGGTCTGGTTGGAATCAGGCAAAGGGTTGGATTGAATGCAGATACTTGTTTTATTCAACTTGGAATACAAAGTGTTTGAATAAACCAGGAAAATGTAATATACTAAAGTCTAATACATTTCCTTAAGTAAGAAAAGAAACTTCATTGGCCAGATTGTTAATTGCAAATTGTTGTTAAAATTGCATACCAACAGTCTTTGAAGCAAGGACATGAAAAGTTAACCCACTCCCCAATTGTACATGGGAATGTTTCTGGCTACCTCAGATTTGCCAGAGGGCTGGGGAGGTGGAAAGCTTTGGACTAGAGGTGAATTGAATGAACTCCTCAAAGTGGGTGTGCTTCTTCTAGCTTCTTGCTTCCAAATTCTGTAATAAGTTATTTTAGTAAAAGGGTATGTGTGTATATATTAAATAAGACTAATGTACTGTTAAATGACAATGTTTATATGTTCATTTTTTGGGGAAAAAAAATGTATAAGTGAAAGTGGAGTTCTTTGCAGGTTAAAAGAAGCCAAGAAGGGAAAAGGATAAAGACAAATGAGTTAACTGGAAAAAAAAAAAATTAGCTGGCAAGCTCAGGATATAGATAAGACACTGACTCCACTCAAGGACACTGCACAGCAAGAGTGGCTGATAACCAAGAAAAAGGAGGAGGGGGGGCTTGAATTTGCCACGCAGCTATGAGATCTGCAAAACAACTGCCAGGACTAATGAATGTATTAGGTTTCTTTTCTAACAGTAAGGAAGTGCTACCCGAAGAGACTGGAGCCCTGCCACTCCTTGGAACCAGAAAACTGGATTGATGTAAAGGTCCACCAACGACAGACTGCTTTGGCTCCATGCTGGAAAGGCCCAAGTCCTGCTGACTACCAACACCACTGTGAAGTGCCAAAGACTGACTGCTTGGACCCAAGATCTCACTGCAAAAAGACCCCTCCACCTCGGAAAATCTCTGCTGCATGACTAGCTTATTTCTCCTTCTGTGCCTTCTGGACAGCAGGGGAAAAGTACAGGTGAAGTACTAGTAACCTCTCCTTGTCCTTTGACAGGTCTAGTGTGCCTTGCATTTTTCTAGAAAAAGCAAACCTTACAGGGTGATGGCTAGTAACCTCTCCCCTGGGGATGCTGCCACATGACTGTTTTGGGAAAGAAGAAGGAACTCACTCCACTAAATTGCAAAGTCCAGGAATCCTGACTAAAAAACATTAAGAACTGATCCTGGTGAAGAACAAAGAATTATACACTGGCGAGAGGACATTTGTGGGACCCATGCTTGAAAAGTGATATTAATTGTTCTTTGGGTTTATTCTACAGGCTGCGCGCCTGTGTCATGGAGAGTGACTAATAATGTAACCCCTTCCTATGCTATTAATGTTGATGCCTTTGAAAGTACCTGAGAACACTTAAAACAGAGTGTAAGTATAGCACTACTCCAAGGAAGATGTATTGGAATATCACTGTGTCTGGGAAGGCATTGCAGTGGGATCTAGTATGTGTATGGATTCAGGATTTCCTGAGTGACCAGCTGATGGCCATCAGAGTGATCTTGAGTACAGGACTTGACCCACTGCCTTACAGATGCTTCAGGAATACCATCTGATCTGTGATAATGGAGACATATCGTGGACACTTCCTGGTGGAAGTGTGGCTTCCGGGCAGGGTGTGTGCCCTTATTGGAAGTAAATGCTGTACTTATGTCCCAGAAAATACACAGGACATTAACAAACACATCCTGTTGGCCAAACAGGCTTTTAAACAGTGGAAGGCCCAGGAAAGAGGAACCACTATTTCTGATTCCCTCTGGAACTGGTTACCCAACCTGAGGGAACTAGGGAAAGTATTGTTCGCTCTCCTGCTCACTGGTGTGGTGTTGTGTATTGTTACTTTTTTTGCTTGCTTGCTGTAAAGCACTCAGCTCCCTGGAGCTTAATCGCATGTTGTTCTTAACATGTGAGAACACTCAGCCAAAGTTTGTTGAGTATTCTCAAAGGAGGGAATTGTTGAGGCGACTAAGTGTCACTAAGCATATTCTAAGTAATTTAAAAGGTAAAGGCTATAAGAAATGGAGTTTTCCCTTAGGCCTCTCATGAGCAAGAGTCCGTCCATGTTAACTCTACTTTGACTAGCAGGCAATAAATAAACAAAAGGCCAGGTGTCCGCAGCCTTATCTGTGTTAAGGTGCTAGACTGGATGGAGCAGAAATAATGAAGCCTGCATACTTGGTCAAGGGAGGGAGATAATGGTTTACAAAACAAGGTCGTAATTCACTGCCAGCTTTAATCAATGTTGAATGTACTCTACAAGGGAGAGGGAGGGGAAACGGGGCTTGCTTGTCAGCGAGAAAATTCTCATGGATATAAAGGAACAGACTGCTTGTTTTCGGTGTGCTGGATTTGAGGCATGTCAAGTCTCCCAGCACCACTTGAGATCTCAAATAAACTTGCTGTTTTCTCCCACTCGGTGTGTTTATTGGAGCTGAAGCACTCCGGGCAACGGACTACTACCACTGTTGTTGTTTGCCTCAGCAGTTTATCTGCCCACAACAAAATGAAGGAGGTGTTGTGAACTGTTCACCTAGATCTGACCTCAGATACATGCAGGATGTTAGCATGTGGCAAGACCATGGCTGATCTGCTACAGAACTAGGGTGACCAGACAGCAAGTATGAAAAATCAGGACAGAGGTGGGGGGTAATAGATGCCCATATAAGAAAAAGCCCTGAATATTGGGACTGTCCTTATAAAATTGAGACTTCTGGTCATCCTGTACAGGACGGAAATGTGTAAGCCATGTTGCAGACGACTGCATTTATATTTGTAATGTAGATGGAGCCCTAAAAGCTTATTTCTAGAAGGGGTTTTTTTCAGTTCCCTATTGTCACCGAGGAGGCAGGGCGTTGGAGGGATGGATGGGGAATTTCTCTCTCTGATGGAGAGAGCAGCCCACAAAGTTCTCTTCCTCCTTCCTGGGTCCAAATGAGGCCCAAAGGAATGTCATCTCTTTTCCATTGTGGTAAAAAAGCCCCCCAGCGCAGTGTCAGCTAGCTGTTGTGTTTCTTCACACAGTGCAAAATCCATCTGACTTCAGTCTGAGATGAGTCACAACAGGAAGGGCTTCTCCAGGAGAGAGCACGGTGTGTGTCACCTCTGGAACAGGCTGCAGCAACTCTGCAGACAAAATGGCTGCTGTTTCCACCTGGGCAGGATTCTTCACATAGGAAACCAAATGCAGCAACCGTTCAACGTACATGGCACTGGCTACTCCTTTGCATTTCTTCCCTTTCTGAGCAACAGCAGGGCCCTGTAGTGTAATGACCCTGCACTGCCACCCCAGCCACTTCATTCCATTTCCCTGAAGCCCCGATGGATTAATTTGTAGACCGGGCTGTTCCTGAATTTCAGCTGGACCTAATTCTGATGGGTGGTAGGTGCCTTCAGAGTATTTCTATATGTGATTACGCTGTCATCTGGCTAGGAGGCCTTTCCAAAGGGTGACATCTGGTAGTTCAGGAACAACATCAGCCATCTCAGTGTTTCTCCATTGTAACCTCCCTGGTGCCTGAAACCTTTGAATACAGCAAGCCATCATGCCATGTCACTGTGAGTTACCACAGGCTGACACCTCTTTTGTTACCAGGATTTCAGCTGAGCATGGCAGGTTTGGAAAAAAACTTGGGCAGGAAGGGAAGGGCCATGACAATCTACACTGGCTCTGTCCAGACAAAAATTATTACCATAAGGAAACAGCTGGTTTAGAGGATTCTTGGAAACAATGGGCAGAGAACAGTATTGTGGAGGAAAAATGGTTTCAGGAGGGAGAGGGGAGGTAAAAGGAGAAGGATAGAAAAAAATTAGAGAAGCAAAACTAACCATTTGTGATTAATAGCTGTCCGGTGACAGAGCAAGAAACCGCAAAGGACAAAACTAAGAAAAACGAGAAAAGCTTCCTTTGCTTTATCCATTATATGAATGTAAAATTGTAAGGAGGTAGATGTAATCTTGTGATTTTATCCTATATAAGCTCTCATATTTTATTGAGGGGGAGGGGGAGGGGGAGTTCTGCTGCCTTGGCTGACTCCCCCATGCATGCATGTTTAATTAATCAATAAAGGAGCCTCCGGCTGTCTGTTGAGATTTTGTGGTTCCCAATGAATCTGATGCTGGGCAAAATCAAGGGACTTCGATTCGATTCAATGCGATTCAATTCAACAAGGCTTTATTCAGTGTTCACAAAGGGAGAGCCCCTGTACAAAAATCAGGCAAAGTCCCTCCAGCAAGGAGCGCCTCCCCTTGCTAGTTTATAGCACATGGCACTTACGTAACACAAACCTCTAACTAATCATATTTAACCTTTCTATACATGGATTTGTTCACCCCATGCTTATACTTCTCCACTCCACATGTTGAGCTCACTCCACTCCCCCTGGTCTTCTTTAGATTGTTCCTAGGGTGGGGAGCCACAGCCTGCTTCCCTAGGCATAAGCACCCTGCAAACCACATTTTATCCACAATGAACACAAGCGTACCCTTCAGCTCCCCCGTTTGGCTTTGGGGCTAAGAACAATTCTTAGACCCCACTAACACCACTTCCTTGTATTTATTAGGAGCAATGATTAACTTTATCAACACTTAATGAACTACAATTTTGAGAACAGACTGGACTAATACATAATAATATTTACAATAAAAAGAGTAAGTAAGTCCCCGTTCCCTTTGCGAGAACATAACCCAAATCCATCCCCATGGAATCTTTGTTTCCACAATAGCAAACCTTTCTATTCACTGAATCACTGCAATTGCCTTACCACTTTTTTAATACATATTTTTAAAAGGCTTAACACAATGGAAGAATGAGATGTCAAAGCAAGGCCTGCCTGCCAAAGCCTAATCCAAAATCAACCGTGTGGGCGATTTTCCACAACAGTATCTTGAAGAGCTTCCAGAGGAACTGAAATCACAGATAACTGAATATGTTCCAAAGCAACAGAGATGCTATGAAGGACTGAGGAATTAGCCAGCCAGTAAATAGATCAGAGGTGGGCAAAAGTACAGCCCATGGGCCACATCCGGCCCACCTGCTGCCCTTGAGCTCCTGGCCAAGAAGGCTGGACCCTGGCTCTTCCTTGCTGACCCCACTCCCTGCTGGCCTCAGCTTGCTGTGCCGCCAGTGCTCTGGTCCAGCGGCTGCGAGCCGCTATCTTGCCCTGGTGCTTTAGACTGCACGCAGCATGGCTGGCTCTGGCCGGCAGCACAGCTGCCAGTCCTGATGCGTCTGAGCAGCATGGTAAGGGGCAGGGAGCGTCAGGGTGGATAGTGGACAGAAGGTCCCCAGGGGGTAGTCAGGGACAGAGAGCAGGAGTGGTTGGATGGGTGGAGGTTCGAGGGGAGTGGTCAGGGGACAGGGAACAGGGGGGTTGGATAGGCATGGAGTCCCAGGGGCCTGTCAGGGGCAGGGTGAGATAGGGGTCGGGGCAGTCAGGGGACAGGAGCGGGGGGGGGGATTGGTTAGGGCATGGAGGCGGAGGCAGGAGGGGGCAGGAGGTCCCTGGAGGGGGCAGGAGGTCCCTGGAGGGGCAGTCAGGGGAAAAGGAGCAGGGGGGTTGGATGGGTTGGAGGTTCTGAGGGGGGCCAGAAGTGGGAGGAGGTGGATAGGGGGCAGGAGCCAGGCTGTTTGGGAGGACTAGCCTTCCTACCCAGCCCTCCATGCAGTTCAGAACCTCATGTTGGCCTGGGCCAAAAGTTCCCCCCCGAAATAGATGGAAAGCCATTTTCTTAATCGTATACTGAGGCAAAGGGTGTGGATCAGCTTGGCTTAGTATGTCCTGTGTCCCCATAGTGCTTGGCTGCCGGTAGCACTAGCCCAGACCTTTATTTAACACAGCTGAAGGTGTGTGGGCAGATAAACTGCTGAGGCAACAACAACGTGGGTAGTAGTCCATTGCCCGGAGTGCTTCAGCTCCAATAACAACACCGAGTGGAGAAAACAGCAAGGTTATTTGAGATCTCAAAGTGGTGCTGGGAGACTTGACATGCCTCAAATCCAGCAACACGAAACAAGCAGTCTGTTCCTTTATTCCATGAGAACTTTTCTCGCTGACAAAGCAAGCCCCGTTCCCTCCCTCTCCCCTTGTAGAGTTACATCAACCAGTTGATTAAAGCTGGCGTGAATACGACCTTGTCTTTGTAAACCATTATCTCCCCTCCCTTGACCAAAAGTATGCAGGCTCATTATTCTGCTCCATACCAGTCTGAGCAGCCTTACACAGATAAGGCTGCGGACACCTGGCCTTTGTTTATTTATTGGCCTGTAGGTCATTAGAGTTTAACATGGACGGACTCTTGCTCATGAGGGCCTAAGGAAAACTCATATTCTTATAGCCTTTACCTTTTAAAATTACTTAGAATAATGCTAGTGACACTTAGTCGCCTCAACAAAGGGGTTTGTCCTTTGAATGCAGAAGGTCCCAGTTCAAGCCCCTGATAACCCTGCTGTCTTAAATACCACATAGAGCTGTTAATTCATTGTACAAGTAGCCCTTTCCCAAATGGGACCAATTCTATACAGCCTGGGGAGAGCGTCTGTGTAGCCATAGGACTACCTGCCTTCTTATATTCAGCGCATCCAAGAAACCTACAGGCTTGTATCCTGTCAGACATTAGCTTCAGCAGTTAGCATGAGCCTGTGACCTTTGGTGATACACCTGGCCTTTTGTTTATTTATTGGCCTGCTAGGTCAATTAGAGTTTAACATGGACGGACTCTTGCTCATGAGAGGCCTAAGGGAAAACTCCATATTCTTATAGCCTTTACCTTTTAAAATTACTTAGAATAATGCTTAGTGACACTTAGTCGCCTCAACAAAGGGGTTTGTCCTTTGAATGCAGAAGGTCCCAGGTTCAAGCCCCCTGATAACCCTGCTGTCTATAAATACCACATAGAGCTGTAATTCATTGTACAAGTAGCTCCTTTCCCAAAATGGGACCAATTCTATACAGCCTGGGGAGAGCGTCTGTGTAGCCCATAGGACTACCTTGCCTTCATTATATTCAGCAGCAATCCAAGAAACCTACAGGCTTGTATCCTGTCAGACATTAGCTTCAGCAGTTAGCATGAAGCCTGTGACCTTTGGTGATTTCCATGGCAACCAAGAAGATGCAGAACCTCTTAGTAAGTGCTCAGCACCACTCAGGATTGGGCCCTAAGCCAGTCTCATTCAAACACCCCCGCCACCCGCCCTCCCACCCCCACTTTCAGGGGTCCAAGAGCAGGCAGAAGGACCTTGGTCAGCAGTTCTGTCTACCGGCAGAGGGAGGGCTAATGACAGGATTGCTCCACCCCAGAAGCTGAACACAGATAATCATCCCAGGGTGAGGGGAGTAACACCGCTCTGGCCTGGTCACCTGGGGCCTGCGGGCAAGTCTGAGGTATGCCAGCAGGTCTGAGAGGTGGCTCAGCAGCATTGTGTCAATTGTTTTGCATCGCTCTACTGCTGGTAGTGCCCGCTGCGTGTACCCTCATGCTGCAAATAAGCCATTTTCCACAGCTACCACAGATGCACGACTCACCGCACACGGCTCCCCTGAGGCTGGGCTCATCCACCTGTGAGTTAGAGCAGCCTCAGAGCTGCTCTAGATTATGCCTGACTGTCAATGGCCTTAAGAGGCTGTTCCACATAGCCACGTAGGCACTCCTCAGCCACACACCTCTCCCCCGGGATCACCTGGAAACCAGGAGGGAAGTTCCATACAAGTCACTATGGCATCACCCATGATCTCCCTCCCCACACCCGGAAGGAATCCTCCACAGGATAGATCCACTGGTTTTCCAGCTGCTTTGCACCACTCAATCCAGCACAAGTCAGCTGTAGCGGGGCCCAGGATCCGGCCCAAGGTTATGAAGGTAGCACAACCTATTTGCTTGTGATTATTGGATTTGCATAGCTAACAAACGATAATTCCTCCAGGCTGAAGCCATAGCAAGAAAAACAGGAACAGAAACAATTCCATACGCCCACTCTGGCTGAGTCAATAGTGAGGGAGTCCCCTCAGCTGCCAGAGTGTCCTAGATCTTGCCACATCAGTGGGCCAGTCACACAAGTCTTTTTGTATTGCATCACAGAGGGTGCAAAGTGATGCTCATTTATGTTCCTCTAATGCCTCAAGGCATCATTGTGTTAGGTACTGTACAAATACATTGTAGTGAGCCACGGTCCCTACCCCAAAAAGCTTACAAACCACTGACCGAGGGTGTATCGTAAACCCTTTTTTATAGATGGGGAAATGAGGTGCCTAAATATCTCTGAGGATCTAGAGGTCCCCAAACTGTGGGGTGCTCCCCCCAGGGGAGTGTGGAGGAATGTTCAGGGGGCACAGCTAACGCCCAGGCCAGCCCTCACAGGGGGTGGGGAGGGAGCACCATCTAGCTCTGCTCCAGACCCTGGTCCTGGCTGCCGGCCCTGCTCCCGGGGCTCTGCTCCCAGACCTGGCGGCTAGTCCCAGACCAGGGCTCCACTCCCGGGGTCCCAGCTGACAGCCCCGCACCCAGGGCTCTGCTCCCAGACCTGGCGGCTAGTCCCAGATGAGAGGCTCCAATCTCGGGGTCCCAGCTGCCAGCCCCACACCCAGGGCTCTGCTCCCAGACCTGGCTGCTAGTCCCAGATGAGGGGCTCCAATCTCTGGATCCCAGCTGCCGGGCCTGCCCCCAGGGCTCTGCTCCCAGACCTGGCGGCTAGTCCCACACCAGGGCTCCACTCCCGGGGTACCGGTTGCCAGCCCTGCGCCAAGGGCTCTGTTCCCAGACCTGGTTGCCAGTCCCAGACCAGAGGCTCCACTCTCGGGGATCCAGCTGCCGGCCCCGTGCCCATGGCTCCACCCCTGGGGCTCTGGGTGTCATCCTGGCCCACAGTCAGGGCTCCACTCCTGGCCCCGCCCCTGCCCACAGCTGTGGCCCCAGCCTCAGCCTCCTTACTCCTGTCCATCCCCCCCTCCCTGGAGCCACAGCCCCACTCCAGCCCCACAGGGAGTGTAGACAAGGGTAAGGGGAGGGTGACCCTGAAAAATTTGGGGACCTCTGATCTAGATCTAAGTTACTTGCCCAAGGTCAGCCAGGGAGTCTGTGGCAGAGCCAGGAATTGAACCCAGGAGTCCTGAGTCACAAGCCCAGTGCTGTAATCAAAAGATCCTCCTTCCCCTCCTGGTGTTTTATAGATATAAGAAAAGAAAATCTCTGCCCCATTCTGGCTAAGCAAGGAATCACATGGGGAGGCCAGAGGGACTAGCAAGCAGGGATCCACCCCCAGGGGGTCAGGAGGAAATGTGGTAGGGATTTCCCCCCTTTTTTTAATTTCTTTTGTTGCATTACTCGTTAACTGGCTTTTGTTCGCTACAATGGTCTGGGGCAGACGCAGCAATGGAGGAACTGCTAAAAGCATACCTGGTTGGTTTTGCCTACGCTTGTGGTTTGATATGAAAAATGTTCAAGAGACCGAATAACCTCTGAAGACAAAGCAGCACAATGCAGAAAATAGACTGTGACCACCATACCAATCCTTCTGGGAAGCTTATGTCTGTAGCATGCAGTTCCCCTTACCCAGGGGAGCTTCCAAGTACACCCCCAAAATGATCTAGATTTATATGAGCTGTTGCTGAGCTACAAGCACGTTGTACCCCACCTGTGACTGACATTTATCCCTCAGCTTTTTAGCTTGTTTGCCTGGTCCCAGGGCATCCCAGTCCTTATCTTGGGTTTGCATACTTCATTCTAAACCAGTTGCCTGTGAAAGTCCCTCCCTAGCTTGTACCAGGGCAGAACAGCATGTATCTTGCCTTTGTCAGGTTTCCTATCCACCTATGTCAAATGCTGAGTTGTGCAATGCTGGGTATTCAGGGATTTATACCTTAGCCCAAGAGAGCAAGCGTGAGCAGATTGCAATTTAGCACAGCTACCCAATGCCCACGGTCAATATAATCTATCCCATATTAGTACCCTACCCATAACACCTATTCCTGTGTGTGAGAGTGTAAATGACTTACGTGGACTAGCCAACAGGGGGTGCCGCTGGAGTTAGTGGAGTTCAGTAGTGGGATGCTAGAGGGAAGAATCAGAGGTGTAGCTGTGTTAGTCTGGATCTGTAAAAGCAGCAAAGAGTCCTGTGGCACCTTATAGACTAACAGACG
>NC_133770.1:298110366-298135298 GCF_003597395.2 Chelonoidis abingdonii
GAGATCGCACCACATCTCGAATACTGTGTACAGATGTGTTCCTCACCTCAAAAAAGATAAACTGGCGCTAGAAAAGATCAGAAAGGGCAACTAAATGATTAGGGTTTGGAGAGTCCCATGAGGAAAGATTAATAGGGAATAGGACTCTTCAGCTTGGAAAGAGAAGCAAGGGGGGATATGAAGAGCTATAAATGACGAGTGATGTGGAGAAAGTGATAAGGAAAAGTTATTTACTTATTCTCAATAATACAATCTAGGGTCGTCATAAAGCATAATTCCCAATTCTGAACCTTAGCGTCAAAATGGGTGCCTGTATTGAACCTCCAAGCTTAATTACCAGCTTGGATCTTATAACGCTGCACCAGACAGGAATTACAGTGCCTGCCTCAACTCTTGTCTCCCAAAACCTTCCTGGGACCCTAAGACTCAGATGCCCTGAGTCTACAACAAAAGGAAATAACCCAATCCCCCTATGTCCCTCTTTATGGTCCTCCCCGGCTTCCTCCCTGGCTGGCCCCTGGATGATCACCCTATTTCAATTTCCTGAATTGCAAAACAGAGAGATCAAGTTCTCACCCATCCGTCAGAGTCCTGCAAGGTAAGCTTTCACTTGACACAAAGAGATTCCCTTCCCCCTGTTTCCTTCTCCCCATCAATCCCTGGCGAGTTTAACTAGGAAAAAATCCAACAGGTCTTAAAAAGAAAGCTTATAATAAAGAAAGAAAAAGACATAAAATTCATCTCGTATCAAGGTAACAAATACAGGGTCAATTGCTTAAAAGAAATGAATAAACAGCCATATTCAAAAAGAAATACAATTTAAACATTCCAGCAACTACACACATGTAAATACAAAAACATATAAAAACCTATATTGTCTATCCCTGTAACTTACAACTGGAACACAGAAGATTAGAACTTGAAGATAGAAAGATCCTCTCAGACCGAGAGAGACTAGACAGGCGAGAGAGACAAAGGACACACACCCAAAACTTCCTCCCTGAGCCGACTTTGAAAAATCCAGTTTCCTGATTGGTCCTCTGGTCAGGTGTTTGGTTCCCTTTGTTAACCCTTTACAGGTAAAAGAAACATTAACCCTTAGCTATCTGTTTATGACAGGGTCACCAAACGAAATTAATAGACAGCAGGTTTAAAACAAATAAAAGGAAGTTCTTCATCACGCAGCGCACAGTTAACCTGTGGAACTCCTTACCTGAGGAGGTTGTGAAGGCTAGGACTATAACAGCGTTTAAAAGAGAACTGGATAAATTCATGATGGTTAAGTCCATAAATGGCTATTAGCCAGGATGGGTAAGGAATGGTGTCCCTAACTTCTGTTTGTCAGAGGATGGAAATAGATGGCAGGAGAGAGATCACTTGATCATGGCCTGTTAGGTTCACTCCCTCTGGTGCACCTGGCATTGGCCACTGTCAGTAGACAGATACTGGACTAGATGGACCTTTGGTCTGACCCAGTACGGCCGTTCTTATGTTCTTATGTTAAACCCATCTGGCTGGGCAGATGCAACACATGGTGTCTTTGTTCTTCCTTCACACATGTTAGTAGGGATGTAAGAGTCAGACCCAAAATTCTATCTCAGGCTAACAAACAGGCCTATGTACTGACACAGTACCATACTGTGCGGCTGCATGGAGAGCCCCCCAGGGTAGATCAGCAAAGCTGGCCGTGCAGCCAGACCAAAAGGTTTTTCCAGCAGCCACAGTAAAAGATCCTTTTCCCTAAAAGAAGTGCCAGTGTGAGGGCATTGGAGCCCCGCCCGAGCTCCAGCCTGGAGGCTGGGCCCTGTGCGTTTTGCCGTTCTACCTAGCAGAGTTGAGTATTTTGCTGGAATCCCGTGTTTTAGCAGCGAAATCTGCTGTTTTGCTGCAGTCAGATGCCTGGCTTCCAGGTCCTGGTGCAGTGTCTTAGCCACCAGGCCATCCTACTGCGCTCTGCTTCGATAACCAAATGGCCCCAACAGCAGGAAAAATGGACCATTTGATCCCCTGGCCTTTAGTAAACTCCTTCTCTTGATCCACTCAGCCAGTTGTGTCCCCTGCTGCCCTGTGGAAGGCCTATGCAAGGCCATGGGCTCTCCCCTAAGTGCAGCGTGGAATACCATTGTGGTCAGCGGCATCTTCAAGGAGTATCAAGGTTTCCTGGTCCTGCTTGTAGGCTAGGGTTCTCTGAGGGAAGCACGCGATCTGGGTCCTCAACAATCTGCAAAACAGCAGTCTGGGGCAAAGTTGGGAGAGTTGCGCCTTGCTGCCTTAGGGAGCAGCCTGCTTTGTCTCTCTCTGTATTTGGTTGCAGTGTGTTAGATTTCTGGATTTTAAGAAATAAAGTAGTGTTGTGTTGTAACTAGGGCTGTCGAGCAATTAAAAAAATTAATCACAATTAATCACACAATTAAAAATATTAATCATGCGGTTAAACAAGAATGGAATATCATTTATATAAATATTTTGAATGTTTTCCACATTTTCAAATATATTAATTTCAGTTACAACACAGAATACAGTGTACAGTGCTCACTTTATTTTTTATTATAAATATTTGCACTGCAAAAACAAAAGAAATAGTATTTTTCAATTCATCTCATACAAGTGCTATAGTGCAATTTCTTTACCATGAAAGCTGAATTTACAAATGTTGCATTATGTGCAAAAAAAACTGCATTCAAAAATAAAACAATAAAGCTTTAGAGCCTACAAATCCACTCAGTCCTACTTCTTGTTCAGCCAGTCACTCAGACAAACAAGTTTGTTTACATTTGCAGGAGATAACATTGCCCTCTTCTTATTTATAATGTCAACTGAAAGTGAGAACAGGTGTTCACATGGCACTTTTGCAGTCAGTGTTGCAAAATATTTACGATCCAGATGCACTAAAGATTCATATGTCCTTTCATGCTTCAACCATCATTCCAGAGGACATGTGTCCATGCTGATGGTGGGTTCTGCTCGATAACGATCCAAAGCAGTGCAGACCGACTCATGTTCATTTTCATCATCTGAGTCAGATGCCACCAGCAGAAGGTTAATTTTCATTTTTGGTGGTTTGGGTTCTGTAGTTTCCACGTTAGAGTGTTGCTCTTTTAAGACTTCCGAAAGCATGCTCCACACCTCTTCCCTCTCAGATTTTGAAAGGCACTTCAGATTCTTAAACCTTGGGCCGAGTACTGTAGCTATCTTTAGAAATCTCACATTGGTACCTTCTTGACATTTTGTCAAATCTGCAGTGAAAGTGTTCTTAAAACGAACATATTGGGTCATCCTCTGAGACTGCTGTAACATGAAATATATGGTAGAATGCAGGTAAAACACAGAGCAGGAGACATACAATTCTCCACCAAGGAGTTCAGTCACAAATTTAATTAAAGCATTATTTTTTAACGAGCATCATCAGCATGGAAGCATGTCCTCTGGAATCGTGGCAGAAGCTTGAAGGGGCATATGAATGTTTAGGGATCTGTCACGCAAATACCTTGCAACGCTGGCTACAAAAGTCCCATGTTTGTCTTAGCGATTGGCTGCACAAGAAGAAGGACTGAGTAGACTTGTAGGCTCTAAAGTTTTACATTGTTCTGTTTTTCAGTGCAGTTATGTAACAAAAAAAATCTACATTTGTAAGTTGTGCTTTCACGATAAAGAGACTGCACTATGGTATTCGTATGAGGTGAATTGTAAAATACTATTTCTTTTGTGTGTCATTTTTACAGTGCAAATATTGGTAATAAAAAAAATATAAAGTGAGCACTGTATACTCTGTATTCTGCGTTGTAACTGAAATCAATATATTTGAAAATATAGAAAAACATCCAAAAATATTTAATAAATTTCAATAGCTATTCTATTGTTTAACAGACCGATTAATTTTTTTAATTGCAATTACCTTTTTTGAGTTAATCTCATGAGTTAACTGCAATTAATTGACAGCCCTAGCTGCAACCTTTCAGGAATTCATAGATTCCAAGACCAGAAGGGGCCCAGATCTCCTACAGTCCAGAGAACTTCCCCAAAACAATTCCTGGAGCAGACCTTTCAGAAAGACATCCAAACGTGATTGAAAAATTGTCAGTGAGGGGGAATCCAGCAGGAAGGATCCATGGTAAATTGTTCCAATGGTTAACTACCCTCGCTGTTCAAAAAAATCGCACCTTATTTAAATCTGACTAGGTCAAGCTTCAATTTCCAGTTATTGGATCATTTTAGATCTTTCTCTGCTAGATTGTAGAGCTAATTATTAAATATTTGTTTCCCATGTAGGTACTTATAGGAAGAGGATCTTTGGAGAGAGGGTTTGTTTAACTGTTTGTGTGTATGATGTGAACATGCAGGAATGGGAGGAGGGGGCAGGAAGCCACGATCCCATCATTTTTAAAAGGGCACGAGGATAGGGGCTCTGGGAGAAAGGGCAGTGCAAAGGTGGGGGAGAAGGAGTGCCACGGGAAGGCAGGGCCATGGTTCGGACGCCTATGCCATCCCCCCAAATTTTAAGGGCACTTCCCCCGCTCCTGTGTGAACATAATAAACATCAGCTTCAGGTCTGCCACATAAATGGATCAAATGCTTCTCCTAGCCTGGCTGGCCTCCTTCTGGCTGCTGCAGGTCTCTGCTGGCTTCACGCGTGCTCCAGGAACCTTTCCTTGTGCCATTTCTGCTGCTCTGTTTCCCTGCTGCCTATGCCTTGGTGAACGCCCCATGAGTCAGTTTAGGATTCCGTCTGCAAAGAGCCCGTATTAACAAGCATTGGTTTACAAACAAGTCACTTTCAGCTCTCTCTCATGGAGTTTTCCTTGGGTTTTAGTTACACTCTGCAGCTCCAGCTAATCTCAATTTTCAAGGGGAAGGTTTTTCTCCTGGAAAATGTTACTTTGTTGAAATCGAAACTTTCTGCTGGAACATATTAACTTCTACCACTTTTCATTTTGAGGGGGGGAAATGGAAACAAAGCATTCGGGGAATGTCAAAAAAACTTCAAAAACAGACTCCAAAGAGAAACTGCTGAACTTGAATTAATATGCAAATTAGATACAATTAACTAAGGTTTAAACAGAGACTGGGAATGGTTGGGTCATTACACTCAATGAATCTATTTCCCTATGTTTAGTTCTCCTCACACCTTCTATGGATTATCTCAATTACCACTTCAAAGGTTTTTTTTCTCCTGCTGATGATAGCTCATCTCAATTGATTGGATTCTTCCAGTTGGCATGCATGCTTCCACCTTTTCATGTTCTCTGTATGTATAAATATCTCCTGTCTGTGTGTTCCATTCTATGCATCCGAAGAAGTGGGCTGTAGCCCACAAAAGCTTATGTTGAAACAAATATGTTAGTCTCTAAAGGTATGGCTACACTTGGCATTTCAAAGCGCTGCCGCAGCAGCGCTGCGGGAGCACTGCCGCGGCAACGCTTTGAAGTGTGAGTGTGGTCAGAGCGGCAGCGCTGGGAGAGAGCTCTCCCAGCGCTGCATGTAAACCACATCCTTTACGGGTGTAGCGCTGCCGCCCCGATTACACTGACGCTTTACAGCGCTGCATCTTGCAGCGCTCAGGGGGTGTTTTTTCACACCCCTGAGCGCGAAAGTTGCAGCACTGTAAAGTGTGAGTGTAGCTAAGCCCTAAGGTGCCACAAGTACTCCTGTTCTTTTTGCAGATACAGACTAACATGGCTGCTACTCTACAGAAACCATTCCATTGCTGGCATGTTTGGAAGAGAATATTTGGCTTTTCAGTCAGAAATTTGTTTATAAAAATAGAAATATTTTTAAAGGTCAAAATCCAGCCTTTTTGACAGTATCAAAAGGAAACCTTTCAATTGATCCCAAACTAATTTTTTTCAAAAATTCCATTTAGTGGGATGTCTCGTTTTTTTCATTCCAGTTTGGAATGAATTTTTTTTCAAGATGTCAGGATATCCTGCAGAACAGAAGCTCCAGTTCTGGACCAGTTTTGCTCTGGAGGAGGAAGTCTCTCTTCCCTGATCAGACAGGCCCTTCAATCTGCATTCCCATTGCATGTCAAACACAGCGTGGCCCTTAAAGCCATCTTTCTCATAGACTTTAAGGTCACAAGGGGCCATCGTGATCATCTAGTCTGACCTCCTGCACATCGCAGGACCTCACCCACCCCTCCCCTGTAATTGACCCAGAACCACTGGCTGAGTTACTGACGTCCTCAAAGCTTGATTTAAAGACTTCAAGTTCCAGAGAATTCACCATTTACTCCAGTTCAAACCAGCAAATGACCCAGACCCCATGCTGCAGAGGGAGGGAACCCCCCTCTCCAGGGTGTCTAGCAAACTGACTTGGGGAAAATTCCTTCCTGACCCCAAATATGGCGATCAGTTAGACTCTGAGCATGTGGGCAAGACCCACCAGCCAGACTCCTGGGAAAGAATTCTCGGGTGTAACTCAAAGCCCTCAGAGCCCTTCCCATCTAGTGTCCCATCACCAGCCGTTGGAGATATTTGCTGCTAGCAATTGCAGATCGGCTTCATGCGTTGTAGGCAGTCCCACCATACCCTCCTTTCCATAAACTTATCAAACTCAGTCTTGAAACACGTTAGGTTCCCCTCCACCCCGCTTCCCTTGGAAAGCTGCTCCAGAACTTCACACCTCATCTGACCCATCCTCCAACCCAGAGGCGACTTTCTAATATGCCTGGGGGTGCTTGATCCCCACTCTATCCCATACCTCGCAGGCTAGAAGAACAATACCTTGTACTTTTCCATTCAGTGGACAGCTACTTTCCATCTTGTAATCTCTGAGCACTTTGCAAACATCAGGGTGAATTCAGCCTTATGCAGGAAGCTGGCAAAAAAGCCACGGTACCACTTCAGGCCCACTTAAGCCTTCAAAATAGGCATTTTATAAATGGGGAAACTGAGGCACAGAGCTTTACCCTATAACAGAACCCAGCTCTCCTGGCTCCTATGCCTGTTCCTTAACCACCAAAGTTTAAATTTGGTAGTTAGAGTTAGTGTCTCTACTATGCTGAGAGCCACTTGTTGCAGATGGATATACTGGCAAAGAGCCAGTTACACTCGTCTGATTTCACGGACCAATCTGCATCAGCCATTGGCCTGGGCCTTTGTGGGAGCTAGAGCATCTTAGCGGCTGCTCTAATTTATGCCAGCTAGCTGTGATGCCTATGGGATCATTCACCAGGTGAAGATTAGTGGACTCTAGTTGCCCCTTCTTGCCCCCAACACACCAATTACATTGGAGAGAGGTGGACAATGTAAGAGCTGCCTATGACGGAGATATCTTCTCCTCTCCTCTCAAACTGGAACGGACCTTGAAAGGTCATTGAGTCCAGTCCCCTGCCTTCACTAGCAGGACCAAGTACTGATTTTGCCCCAGATCTGTAAATGGCCCCCTCAAGCATTGAACTCACAATGCTGGGTTTAGCAGACCAATGCTCCAACCACTGAGCTATCCCTCCCATTGTTATACCAGCTGTGTTCCCTCAACTAGGGGAGTTTTCAGCTGGACCATCGCAGTCAGATTCTAGCTCCTTTGAGCTGCTTAAGCGGTACATAGGAGCCACTACTCAGAAGAGAACCTGGCCTTTTGCCTTTAAATATGCCCATACCTGTTTTCTTTATGTGATACTGATGACGGCATAAAAGAATCACAGAAAAACTTCTTTTCAGCAAAGCAAAAATGATTTTTAATAACAATCTACCAAACAAAACCTGACCCGTTAATAGATCTAGGAAAGTATCCTCCAGTGCCATCAAACGTTGGTTGCATTTATTATCTGTCACACAGGTGGGATTCCACAGAGTTTCTGCAGAGCAGCCCAGTGCAAGGCTACAAAGGGTATGGTGTAAAAGGTACAGAGAACACCTGACACACAAATATCATATGGTGAGTAAATTAAAGCATTAAATCATAAAGAGCAATGTCAGAGGGAGAGGGAGGTTAACTGCTTCAGGGAAGGGAGAATAATGTGCATTATTAGACGATGTTTCAAAGAGATCATGGGCTGATGCACAGATAAAAGAAGGCTGTTCCACATGGCAGGAGCTGCGCAGAAGGAGCCACTCACGCCAACAGCTGGGTGATGGTGACAAGGGCCAGAAAGGCCTGTGTTAGGAGAATGGAGGGAGCCAAAAGGGGAGCAGACTGATGAGAGAGAGCAAATCCCGGAAGATTCCTCCTATACAGAATCACAATCCAGTTTAATCAGGAGTCATTTCTTAAAGTAGACAGCTACAATCCCAGACACAAAGAAACAGTCTTCCACACAACTCAGCTCCTCTCTTTGTCTCCCCTGTTTACCAGCCCCCCCCCCCCACCGCCTCAGTTTGCAACTCTACACAACACAGAGAGACATCTAGTGGCAGAATAACTTCTTGGAGGAAACCATGGGGATAGGCCCTGCTTTGAGCAGGGCGTTGGACTAGATGACCTCCCAAGGTCCCTTCCAACCCTGATATTCTATGATTCTATGTTACAGATGGGGTGGGGTGGGGTTACCCACCAGGAGGGCAGTTTTGAACTGGGTCCTGAAATGAATGGGGAGCCCAGGGAGTTGTCTGAGAATGCAGATGGTGAGCTCACACATCTTGCAGAGGAGAAGCCAGCATATCCTGGAGTTCTGGCAGCTTGGATTTGGGAAGGGAGGGAATTGTACAAGTCCAGGCAAAACAGGAAGTGGGATTTCAGCAGAACAGGGGCCGAGGCACCAGCTGGGTGGCAGTGAGAAGATCTGCAGATGTGGGAAGAGAAGGAGGACCCAGGGTCTAGGATCATGAATCTGAACAGAAGAGACAAAAGAGACCCTTGGGTCAAAGAAGGAGCGAGAGGGGCGGAGCTTGGCTGGGCAATGCCGCTCTTGCCCAAGGGGGAGCACAGCCCCGTCTGTCCAGGAGATGGTGCTGAAGCTGGGAGTCTGCCCGCTCAAGGCACGCAGAGAGGGGGATGATGGAGGGGTTAAAAATGAATGCAGAGAAGCGGAAACTATATAAAAAGTGTCACCACGGCTAAACAGGAAGTGGCTGAGAGGGAAGTGGGAGCTTGACCAAGAGGAAGAGGTGTAACCAGATGTGGTGAGAGAGATGTGATTGCAAGCAGAGGCACTCTGGCAGAAGAGAGCCAGGGATGGCTGCCTGGCTAAGGCAATGGGGTAGGAAGAGGTAGAATGATCCACAGGGCTGGAAGCTGCTCTGAGGTGAAGTCTGGAGCCCAGGCACTTGGTTATAATAATAATAACCTTCCCTAGTGCTTATCTCACACTTTCCATCTGTTGATCTCAAAGCACCTTGAAGAGGAGCTCAGTCCCAATGTCCCCTGTTTACAGATGTAGAAGCAACTTGCCCAAAGTCACCCAGCAGGCTGCGGGGGCACTGGGAACAGACAAGGCTTCTAAGTCCCAAACCAGAGCCTTTTAGCAGGCCATACTGCCTCTCCTGCTACAATGAACCCAGGGCCAGGATTTCAAAATCGAGGTGAGGGGATGCTCCCTTCACCAGCAGCAGACAGTGAAGGGCTGGTGAGAGTCTCATAATTTTGCCTACGAATTTTACTTCCTTTTTCACCATTGAGATCGCGACCAATGTGACATGCCCCATCGTGATAGACTCAAAGAGATCAAGCTAGGTAGCATAACAAAGAGAAGGTTCAGGGGTGACTTGATCACAGTCTAAAAGTTCCTGCCTTGGGAGAAAATATTTAATAATGGGATCTTCGATCTAGCAGAGAAGGGTCTAACACTATCCAATGGCTGGAAGTTGAAGCTAGACCAATTCAGACTGGAGATCAGATGTAACATTTTTAACAGTGAGAGTAATTAGTCAATTTACCAAGGGTCATGGTAGATTTTCCATCAGTGGCAAGATTTAAATCAAGAGGGGAGGTTATTCTAAAAGATCTGCTCTAGGAATTATTCGGGGGGCAGTTCTCTGGCCTGTGTTATCCTAGTGTGACACTGACTAGAAACATCTGTAGGAAAGGAAACATTATAGAGACTGGCTGGGATTGCACCAGAACCCCTTTCTGCAGAATAGCTTCCTCCTGCCTCGCCTGGCCATAGGTGGCAGCACTGTTCAGCCCAATCCAACGCCTAAGACCACACAGTAGAAGACGCTGCATCTTCCAAGAGATGTGCCAGGTGACAGAACCCCAGTATGAAAGGCAACAGAGAAGCTATTTGTTCAGAAGTTTTGAGGCAAAGCCTGGCTGATAGGATACATCGTTAACCCCAATGTACAGAAGGTGTCGGTCTCTGGCTGGGCAAATCTGAGCAGGTTCTTCAGGGTTAAAGCCCGTCTTTTCCCGGCACATCACAGTCCAGCTCTAAGAAAGGCCCCAGTCCTCTTACCCCATCAGTGAGGACCTGACTTGGGTGCCGGCTTCCCACTCACGTTGCACAAGGAGCTCTCGCAGCAGGTAGTGGAGTAGGAAGCTATGCCCAGATTGATATTGAACTGTGGGCAGGTTGGGGAACATTTCTTGGTGATTCGCCTCCTGGCTGTCCACATGCCTTAACCAAGGAGAAGAAAGAGAAAACTATTATTAAAAGGTCTTTCCCGGAGGTCTGAAAACCTGTTCAGGAAAGGATTTAGATCTGATTTCCAGGAGTCTCTAGGAGACTACAGTAAAATTATCCCTCCATTCACCACTCTCTCAACCTTCCCATCCCCATCTCTCATTGGGATCTGGATTTCATACCCTTCAAAGGTTGGGGTGCTCATTCAGCCTTAGTAAGGTTCTCCACCTTTCTAACATGCGTCTCCTGCTAGGTCCATAAATCCTAGACCTGTCCCCTAGCAAAAGCCACTATGAAAAATTTGTACAAAACCCACTGTTCTCCACTCTCCAGGAGTTATTCCCTAGTTCCCAGTCAGTGATCCTAGCACTTACCAATCCCTGCATAACCAACAGTCGTCAGGCAGTGCTTGTCCACATCCGAGCACTTTCTGATCTTCAGACAGCTCCAGTTGATGGATTCGTTTTCGCACGTGAAGCACCACAGTGAGTCAACTGTGGAAGGGAGACACAGAGGAGTTAGACATGTAGTTAGAGGAGACACAGAGGAGTTAGACCACTCCGGCAGCCCAGCTCTCTCATTTACTGTACTGTAAGCCAGGAGTTAGCCCACTGATGCCCGTGCAGTGAGAGGAGAACTGAGCCCACAGTTCTAAATCAATCCACCCACCCTGCAACAACTGCCCTTTAGCCGTGCTCCCAAACTGTTGTAAAACTACCCTCTCACACTGGATCTGGGGATGAGGAAAGCGTTCAGTGCGTCGTACCACCAGAGCAAAGCTTTGAGAGAAAAGATGTCCTTGTGATTAAAGGTAGAGGAAGCCAGGAGAGACAGGTTCTTCCATGAACTTTGTTTGTGACCATCACTAATGCACTAAGGGCTGATTGGAAGCTCAGTGAGGACCATGGGCATCTTTCCACTGACGCATTGTCAAGCCACCAACAGCTGGGTAAGAGCCTGCGGCCCAGGCAGAAGGGGTCTCAAACCAGCAAGAAGCAGCTCAAGGAGTTGCTCTGCGAAAGGGCTGGAGGCAGATGAGAAATACAGTGAGCTGGCCAGAGTCACGAGACGGGGCAAATCACTGCAGGCTCTGAGCGGCTTTCAACGGGGGGTACTGAATCAAAGAGGCTGCCACACGCCCACCTAGCCACAAGGGGGGGCACTCTCTGGTAAGCGACCCCTTACATGCTCTCACTATTTACCTGTGCAACACCTGGCACGAGGGGGCTCTGCCCTAGGTTGGCGCCTCTAGGTGCAACTGTATAACAGAAATAATAAAAATGCCAAAACAAGCCCGCTGGGACACCTAACCAAACCAAAGCCCACTAGAAACACCCACAGCCTGGAGCAAACCGCTCCTTAAAATCACCATACCGACCGGAAAAAGAAATGACGTGAACTAACTAGACAGCTGCACCCGCCCAGGGCAGGGTGACCAGACAGCAAATGTGAAAAATCAGGACAGGGGTGGGACCTATATAAGAAAAAGACCCAAAAATCAGGATTGTCCCTATAAAATCAGGACATCTGGTCACCCTAGCCCAGGCCCACACACTGAAGTCAATGGGAGATTTGCCAGTGACTTACACAGGAATAGAGTCAGCCTCCAAGCCAGAATTAATATGCAGCAGCGCCTGGATTTGTGCCCTGCACTTAGCCCACAGAAGCTTTTAAACAATACTGGGTTTGAGTTATTGGAGCACAGAAACCTCCCTGAAAAACGCCCTCCTCAGGGATGAGGGTGGAAACTTCTTCCTCTTTTCTCACATCAAAAACATTCACTTCTGGGCTGAGCTCGAGCCTCGGTCCCCATCGGCTCGCAGGAGAATGAGTGGAGACAACTGAGAGAGGGTCTTTCCCACAACACCGCTCCTCGCCCGCCGCATCTCTGCTGCACACGCTATGACGGTGCCTCATATTTTTGTTCCTAGCCCAGAGGTGAAGATGCTCCCCTGATTCCCCATCTTCTGGATGGGGTTGTACAGGGGCCACAAAATCCATGAAAACCCTTCGCTGGACTGGGGGATGTTACACCTGGGGGGCAGTGGGAGGGGATTTGAGTCCTGCCCCTGCAGGATGAGTGCCCCTGAAGAAGCAGCTCCTACCCCCAGAGGTGTAATGGAGGTGGGGGCAGTTGGGTGCTGCCCCTGGCTTGTGGGAGATCACAGCAGCGTATCTTATACTGCAAGACCAGCCCGGCTCCCTGCTCCAACCCACTGGTTCTCCCCAAGGTGCACCTGTGGGGCCCTGTCACCATGCTGCCCCGCCCCCTTCCTTGCCCTGGTGCTGTTGGTGCTCCTAGCTGGGCCAGGCTGGGTCTGGTGGGCCAGCAGCACCCCCTGGGCCCCCACTTGCTCAGGATTTTGTTTGTCTAGCAGCACAGGAGCCTCTCTCGACGTCTCACCTTGCTGTGCACACAGGACGACAGCCAACAAGACAGCCAGGACAAGCTTCATCTTCTCTGGATCTTGGCAGCGTCCTGGTGTGAACAGCTTCTCCCAGGGCAGGATATAAATCTCCCTGGTTGGATTTGGTGACTAGGGAGACAGCAATTTTGAAGGCTGGGTCCTGCTGGGCTGGGACAACACTCGGGTTGGGAGGGGTGGAATGTGCGTGGGAGGCTCAGTTCTGTCTCATCCTGTCCTGGCAGGGTGGTGTGATGGGCCCGCTGCAGAGTGAAAGGTCCTGACCCTTGACTGCTTTTGTTTCTATATGGTGCCCTTTTGCCAGGAGCAACCAGGGCCAGGCTCAGTGTGTAGGGGCTCCGCTGAGCATTACAAAAGAGACTTGGGTCGAACCCGCAGCCGGTAGTCTGGGAAAACAAAGCACCACACCCCGGGCACTTCTAGGAAGCAATTTTGCCCCACTCACAAGCACAGAATCTGGGTATAACAAAAGAAAACGTATTAAAAGGCAGAGGGAATCCGGCACTAATGTGGGAAAACATCACCACCACAATTCCAAAGCATGCAAGCCATAAATAAACACCCACCCACAGTACTTTGGGTAGCGTCCTTTGCCTCAGTTTCCCAGCTTGCAGCAAGAAAGTCCAATAAACAAATGCTCCTTTAACACCCCACTCCCCTTTCCCTCCGCTGCACCCCATTCCCCGTTGTTTGTCCAAAGTCAGCAAAATCCCAGAATTCAGGGGTGCGGGCTTCACCTCCCACCCCTGAAGAGAGAATTGAGCAGTGCCCCTGCTGCTGCTGCTGCCCACTGCCTTTGCCACCTTTGCTGCTGCTCACCACTGCTGCTCCTCTGTCAGCCACCTTTACCTCTTCTCACCCCTGTTATCTCAGCAACTGCTCACTGCCACCGCCTCTGCAATGCTGTGTTCAGAGTTTCCACCACTTGACCCCCTTTGTAGCCGCTGCAGCTCTTTGCAATTTCATGGGGTAATGGGGAACCTCCTGGCCACTGCAGTCTCTGCATTGTCTCTCACTGTCCCCAAACCAAGTCTGAGACTCAGTCCTTAGGCCTGCTTATCAATAATTTCAGTTATAGCAATCAAGTAGAAACAAGGACTCTCCTGTGTCTCCTGCTCAGCTGTATCTTTAAACAATGGTGGGGGAGAAGGGTCAAATGTTACCTGAGATTCTTTAAACAACACCCACCTCACCAAGTACAAGAATCCATCTGACCCTCTCTGACTTGCACTTGGATTTGGCATCCTTACTCCTTACTTAGTGAGTGTGGTTGAAGTTAGGGTGACCCCCTCACTCAGGGCATGCAGAGTATAGTGCTTCCCTTTACTCATACAATAAGGATAGCAACTTTTCATTACCCTGCATTCAGTACTAAAGTGAATTTTAACCCAAACCAGCCAAAATCAATCACTTTGGCAAAGCAGCTCTGTCTGCTGGACACCTAGGCAGAGTAGGTGTATTTATGCAAATACGGTCTGGGCATGAGATCTTTGTCCCCCAGCTTATCACTAGATGTCGGGGGAGAGCTCATTCAGACCCTGCTTACATATCATTTCTCAGGGGTCAGGACCCACCTGGTTGGACATTTGCAGTCTTATCTCTGATCAGATTGTTAGCAATGTGGTTAGAGCTGGGGAATGCTAAAAAAAGGGAGAGATGTGAGGCAAAAGTCACAACAAATGGAATGTGAGCAGCATCTGAGATCAGTGCCTGTCACTAGCATTCTACCAGGGGCTAGCGGCTGATTGTTCCTATGTGCCTGGTGGTATGACCAGGACGTGTATCAGACCAGTAACTTCCTCTTTTCTTCTAGGTGCAATACAAGGTGCTGCTGTTTCTCTGCAAAGCCCTACGTGGTCTGATTCAAGTCAACAGAACTCCTTCCATTGATTTCGATGTGGCTTTGGAGCAGGCCCCTCAAATGGACACTATTGTAGGTAGGGACCGTCTCGCACTATGGATCTGTATAGCACCTTCCACTGCAGGGGCCCTGAGCTCAGCCAGAACCTCTAGACGCTATCAGAATACACATAAATTATGGCAATAGGAACAGTTTCTAGATTTGGACACTGCAGTCAGGGTGTTCTCAATAGAAGCCCTTCAGCTCAGGAATTTCCACCCCAACATAGATCCAACCAGATTCCATGTTTATTGGCCGAGTGGGCTAGACTTGAGGCAATTATAAAAAAGGGCAAGGTGCGTGTGGTCTTAGTGTTTTCTGGTGGCCTTTCCTTTTCCATCTGCGTGCGTGAATATCATGTTTCACTAACACACATCATCTTGGGGTACATCTTAGAAGCCTTAAATATTCATAAAATCAAAATTGTCCCATCCATTAGGAAATGCAAGAAAAAATATAGAGTCTCCAACTCTTACAGTTTTATTGCATATCTAGTGCTATTTGGTATTTTTATTAAAGCCCCTGCTCTTGGATTCATGTTATTTCCTGAAAGTCTCTCCTTTCTTGGGAGGAGAAAAGGAAGCATCTAGCCCTTGAAACTGCAGAGAGAAGCTTGAGACTTGAATGACGTTCACCCTAAAGGCTCAATCACCAAAATGCAAATATAAAAACCCCTTATTTTTATTTTTCAAAAAATATGATTTTATAAGCTAATCTCTTGGGGCCTGACTCATGATTTTTGAAAACCTGGAGTGGCCAATATTCACCTATGCAATCTGCTGAGCCAATGGACATTTAATGATTGGGATACTGAACAAGAAAACTGTGGGTCAATTTCTCATTGCTTTACTCCAGCTTTGGTAGCAATCAGTATGGAAATTGGAGAGAGGAGCACAGCTTGCTGGAGGGAAGGGTTTGGAAAGAGGCACCCAGAAGTCAGTCTGTGCGCACATGGCTGGAATGCTAAGCTGCAAGTGGAGTAGCTCTGTAAATAGCTGCTTTACTGAAGAGCAGGTTCAGTTGCATAGGAATGGAGGCCTTGTGTGTTATTACCCAGCATGCAGTGCATGAAACTCTTGCATCCTGGAGTCTTTCCAGTGATAGCTATGGCATGACTGAACGGTGTTACTCAGGAGTCACATCACTGTCTGGAGCCCATCTCAAGGTGGAGGATGAAGCTTTAGCCCGCCTCAGGAATTTCAACGCTACCTGTGGGGGTGACACTTTGATTGGTTACCTTCCCCACTTGCCCGCCCTTTTGGGGAAGAGCAGGCAGTCAGGGTTGCTGCAGGAAGCAGGTAGTTTCAACCCCCAGGAGCTGCAGCTATTCTTGCAGGAGTGAAGGGACAACAGAACGTGCTCATCAACTCAGGGAGCCCCATTGCCTACCCTCCTTCTCTGCAATACTCAGCCTGGAATGGGGGAGAGAGGACCCTGCTGCAGCCCATCCCCAGGCCTGGGAAAGGGAGATGAATCCCGGAAGCTGCAGGAGAAGCCAAGATGAGGCTATGGGGGGCTGAACTGGGGCGGAGGGCTGGGAAGCTGGGATTGATTTCAGGATTGGGGCAGAATTAATTGCTGGGCAGGAGGTGAGAGATGTGGGGTGAGCGCTCCTGCAGTGGGAGGCTAGAATCCCCTTGCCAAATCAGCGTTGGTGTGTTGACATAATTAATTCTCTCTCTCTCTCTTTCACCCACCCACTCACCCACCCAATCGGGATTACCCTGGGGGTTCAAAATCAAAAGACACACCCAACAAAAATAGCAGATAGTCTTTTTGGCCCCCAAATCTCCTGATTTTGAGGGTCTGACTCATAGAATCATAGAATATCAGGGTTGGAAGGAACCTCAGGAGCATGAAATTAATAGGCAGCAGGTTTAAAACAAATGAAGTTCTTCTTCACACAGCGCACAATCAACTTCTGGAACTCCTTGCCTGAGGAGGCTGTGAAGGCTAGGACTGTAACAGCATTTAAAAGAGAACTGGATAAATTCATGGTGGTTAAGTCCATTAATGGCTATTAGCCAGGATGGGTAAGGAATGGTGTCCCTAGCCTCTGTTTTTCAGAAGATGGAGATGGATGGCAGGAGAGAGATCACTGGATCATTACCTGTTAGGTTCACTCCCTCTGGGGCACCTGGCATTGGCCACTGTCGGTAGACAGGATACTGGGCAAGATGGACTTTTGGTCTGACCCCGTATGGCCCTTCTTATGTTCTTATGTTCTTAAACTCCTTGCTCAAAGCAGGACCAACCCCAGCTAAATTATCCCAGCCAGGGCTTTGTCAAGCTGGGCCTTAAAGACCTCTAAGGAAGGAGATTCCACCATCTCCCTAGGTAACCCATTCCAGTTCTCCTCCACCCTCCTAGTGAAATAGTGTTTCCTAATATCCAACCTAGACCTCCCCCACTGCAACTTGAGACCATTGCTCCTTGTTCTGTCATCTGGTACCACTGAGAACAGTCTAGACATTTGAACTTTCAGTTCAAGCAGTCCAGCAGGCAGACAGCTGGGATAACACTATGGTGAATTGGGCCCTACCAACACCATAGCAACGTGCCTCCCTTCTCCACTGCACCTCTCCCTAGCCCACCCTGGAGGTATGGAAAGGCATGTGACATTGCTGTGAACCTCAGTAATGAGCCCCATGGGCCACGTTGTGCAAAGCAAGGGGGTAACGGTGTTACCTGCACACATTAGGGCCCCCACTTTTTCCCAGGCTGTAGGGCACCAGACATAACCCGGTTAATATAAGCACCCCCTCATCTTTTCTGTGTTTTTCTTCTATAGGCAGGCCAGGTTTCAATGGCTTTGACCTTTTAAGGGTTTAGGGGAAATTATCGCACTGTTCAGTTATTATGTTCACAAGGTGGTGTACCCCCATTTTCCTTCTTATACAACAGATCAAATTTGTAATGTTTTTCCTGCTGTGCTAAGCTTTAAGTTTATTCACAGGTAATAGCTGAGAAGCATCATTACCATATGACCTTAAAGGTTTTTTTAAAAAAATTATACACACTATATGTTGTTACAAGGGTACTTATTCATACTAAATTTATCCCATTGTTTAATATTAACATCAAACCTATTTAAAGTATCTTGTTATACCATGCCTTTTCTTTAGACAATTTGTTTTTGAGGCCAGTGTGTTCAATGTTCTCTTGAAGTTTTTGCATAGGCTTTTTAATTTAATTATATTTTTAGGGTTTTGGTGAATGAAAAGGTAGGGGTATCATGCGTACAAGCAGACCCCTTTTGTACCTGTCTTCAGATTTCAGCACTGAATATACACACAAAAAAGTATATATTTTTCTACTTAGGGTTAACCTGTCCCTCTCTCATTTTTAGGTTTGACTTCTTTTTCCATCTTCCTCTGGACGGTCATAATTTGAGCCTTTTGGTTTCAGGTAGTTTGTTTGCTGACCTGGTATGTTCATTATCTGCAGCTCCTTTGTGCTGCCTTTATGGGCAGTTCTCTTCTTCCTCTATCAGCTAGGTAATTTGCATCGACAGGGATGCTTTCTGGCTTAGTTTGGATCCAAAGCCATCAGCAGAGTTCAAAAGGGACACAATCAACTTCCACCAGAGTTTTGATTTCTATCCACTTTCAACTCCTGCTTCCGAAACAGAGTGATCTGAAAAAGAAAACACAACCTATTGTGGATCCCTTTGGAGCCCTGATAGGATTTTAATTAAGTAGCACGTTTGAATAGGCAGCAAGTTTAATTAATAGGTAGTAGGTTTAAAACGAATCAGAGGAAATATTTCTTCACACAGCGCACAGTCGCTTTGTGTGGAAAGACATGCAAGAAAATTTGCCTTTGAAAATAAAAAAGTTGTTGGAAAACGTTACAGAAGGGAAAAAACAATTAATGGCTTGGTGGAAATTGATAGGTTTTACCCTAAATAAAAATGAAATGGTTCTACAAGCCATTTGATTCATATGTAGTAAGATACACCCGTCTCACTACTGATATATATTCAGTGGTACCCGCGGGAGACCAATTAACAAACAATTTGATTACACATTCCACTAATCATCATTCCTGGGCATATAAAGAAAACCAACAATGACAAACCACGGACGTGTTTCAGTGTGTAGCCAATGAAAATTTGGGCTATGTGGAAATCTTGCTATTGCTTTCCCATGTAGTTATGTTTCCCCTCCCTTTCTGTGTTTCTTTTTTAATGTAACATTCACAACCTGTTTTCTTATTCATTCTTTTACCGTTTCCTCCTTTCCTTTGTCCCTGCCATTTCCATTCATGTCTGTGTTTGTTCTCTCCCCTTCTTCCAAGGACTCTGCGTATGTCCAGTATTGCTCAGGTTAACGACTGATTCAAATGATTAATCAATTCAATTAATGAGACACCACACCATGTCCTGCTGGGAGGCCATCTCGCCTCACAGGGCTCCGGAGGCAGGAGCTTACTTGGCCAGCATGACGCGATCACCCAAACTGGTCGATATCACTAGGGGGAAATGAATTATTGTTCTTTATGACTTCTCTCTCTGGCCCCGACCAGGAGCACGGTCCCATCGGGCGGAGTGCTGCACACATGGATAGGAAGGTCTGGTCCATGCCCCATGTTGCTTACCATTTAATTAGATCAAAAAAGGCAAAAGGTGTAGGAAAGGGATGCAACATACAAGCAAAGTGATCAGGGCTCTGGCAGGCGTAAGACCCCAGAATGATTAGGGAGAGAGCAGGTTCCTGGGTCGTATATTTCATGCATTATCTTTGTAACATATTGGTCATATTTGTATTATAAATGCTTAGCTGGGAGGGGATTTGAGTGGGCCATTCCGGGTGGAAGCGGGGCAAAGAAGGGGTTGCTAGAGTAAGAAAGGGGAGTGGTAAAGGGAGAGGGGGACAGAGAAGGTGCAGGAGGTGAGGGGTACAAAGAGTAGGGGTGATGGTGTAGACCTCCCAAAATCATGAGATTGGCTTAAAAATCACAAGGTTTTAAAAAAGCAGGGTGGGGACATCTTTTTCTTTGCCTTGAGGTTACACTCAGGTCATGTTTTCTAGCTTTTCTGCACAGCCAAGAGGGTAGATACATGACCCCATGACCCCACTACTGCCCCAGGTTGGAAAAGCCCTGGGTTAGTTGTCCAGGTGCTATGTTCCTTGGGAAGAGAGAGCTGAATGCATTCGGGATTGCCAGGTTTCCAAGCAGAGATAGGCAGGTGCTGCCCGGAAACTTTTATTTCTGTGGACTCCTGCTGGTTTACTTCTGGAACGTGGGTTTAGCAATGCACAAATCTCTTGTGGGTCAGATGATGCATCTGAGAGATTTTCCCACCCATTTAAATCTGTCATATTGAGTTAGAATCCTCACGAGAGCAGGGTGTCTCACAATTTACCCATCCGCTGGTTTCATATTAGCTAGAGAAACAAGTGGTTATACGTTGGAGGCAGCTTTGACCCCAGGACAAGCAGCAATATGAAGGGTGGGGTATCTTGCAGCCAAGCTCTGAATTCTGTGGTGAGAACAATTACGCCACCAGGGAGGGACTCTTGGAAGTAATTACACAATTCTCCAAAGATAAATTATTGCACCACCAGTAAGGAATTTTTAGTCTTAATTAAAACCGGTTGCAGCAATTGACTATTGATGTACCTAGACTTTTGCAAGGCTTTTGACACAGTCCCACATGACGTTCTGATCAGTAAGATAGAGAAATGTGGGCTTGACAGAACTACTATTAATGGATACATAATTGCTTAAACAACCGCAAACAGTAACTATAAATGAAATAATGTCAGATTGGAAGGAGGTCTCATATAGGGTTCCACAGGGGGTCTGTTTTGGGTCCATGTTATTTAACATCTTTATTAATGACCTGGATGTAGGAACAGAGAGCTTATTGATCAGATATGCAGATGACACAAAACTGGAGCAGGGGGAGGTTGCAAACATTCTGGAGGATGGAGCCAAAATTCAAAGGGATCTTGATAAACTGGGGAACTGGGCTACGGGCAACAAAATGAAATTCAACAAAGACAAATGTAAGGTGCTGCACTTAGGGAAGAAAAACCAAATGCACAAATACAGGATGGGGGATAACTGGCTTGACAGCAGCACTGCTGAGAAGGATCTGGGGGTTGTGGTAGATCACAGCCTCAACATGAGTCAGCAATGAGATGCTGTTGCCAAAAAAAGCAAACGCAATTTTAGATTGCATTAATGGAGGCATCGCATGCAAGTCACAAGAGGTGACAGTACCACCCTACTAGGCACTGGTTAGGCTTCAGCTGGTGTACCGGATCCAATTTTTAGTCACCAAGATATGGAAAGGATGTAGAGAAACTGGAGAGGATTCAGAGGCGAGCGACAAAAATGATCAAAGGGATGGAACACAAGCCAGATGAGCAAAGGCTGAAGGAACTGGGCATGTTTAGTTTGGAAGAGAGGAGATTAAGGGGAGAACATGACAGTGTTCTTGAAATATTTGAAAGACCAGCATAAAAAAGATGGAGAAAAGTTGTTCCCTCTTGTCAGAGAAGGCAGGACAAGAAGAGGCAGTGGGTTCAACCTCCAGCAGGGCAGATTTAGATGAGATCTCAGGAAAAACCTAAATGCCTTGTGAGGGCTTGGAAGCACCTTCACTGGAGGTTTTCAAAAGGAGGCTGGAGCCAGCTGTCTGGGATGGTTTAAACACAACAAATCCTGAATCTTGGCAAGGGTTAGACTAGATGACCCTTGCGGACCCTTCTAACCCTATGATTCTATGATTCTGAGATAGTTCTACAAAAACTTCAGCTCAGTGCACAGCTGTGGTCAAAAAGGGTAACAGAATGTTAGGATCTAGTAGGAAAAGGATAGAAAATCAGACAGAAAATATCATAATGTCACTATATGAATCCATGGTGCACCCACACCTTCAATACTGTGTCCATTTCTGGAGGCCTCATCTCAAAAAGGAGATAGTGAAATTGGAAAAGGTTCAGAGAAAGGTAACAAAGATGATCAAGGGTTTGGAACGACTTCCATATGAGAGATTAAAAAGATTAGGGATGTTCTGTTTAGAAAAGAGACGTTGGGGGGGAGGTATGAAAGAGGTCTACAAAATCATGAATGGTGTGGTAAAAGTGACTAGAGAAGCATTATTTCCCTTTCTCGCAATACAAAAATTGGGGGTTAACCAATTAAATGAATAGACAGCAGGTTTAATACAAAGAAAAGAAAGTACTTTTTACACAATGCACAATTATCCTGTGCAATTCATTGCCATGGGATATTGTGAGGCCAAAAGTATAACTGGGTTCAAAAAGAGCTAGAGATGTTCATGGAGGATAGATCCACTCCTGGCTATTAGCCAGCATGGTCAGTGAGGCAACCCTATGCTCTTCTGACTGCTAGAAGCTGGGAGTGGGAGACAGCGGTGGAGCACTCCAAAATTGCCCTGTTCTTTACATCTTCCTGAAGCTCTGGTACCGGACACTGTCTGAGGCAGGATACTGGGCTAGATGGACCAATGGTCTGACCTGATATGGCAGCTTTTATGTTCTTATGGCTTCATCCTTCAATCAGCACAAAAGCTGCAAAAAGCCAATGATTTCATACTTTCCTTTCCCCAGATTTGATGCCTGGACACTGGCAGTTCCCAGTGAAGCACTTGCATTTCTGGAATTTGCTTCCCTGGTGGTCCAATGTAATCCAGGCTTGCTGACCTTGCCCCAGTGGTCTGAAGCCCATTTTCTCCCTCAGGCTTTAACCGCTCAGGATAATGTTGAGGGAGATCTGCTAGGGGAGATCTGCTCCTGCTGTTTGGCTTTTGGGATTGAGTCTGTATTTAGTTGACATTAGCGTCACTAGAATCTTTAGAGTCAAGAAAGAGGAGGAACGCTGGAGGGAGCTGGTCAGAGGGAGGGACAATAAGGGAGATCATCAGAAAACTACAGACACTGCACGAATGTGACTTCGAGACCACACAAGGACCTGGAAAGAAGCAGGGTAATGACAGTGCTTAGTCCGTATGTCCCTTATTGATGGGGTAATTGAAAACCCTGCTCTTCGCATGAACACAAGGAACTGATCTGGATGTGGGACAAGTTTCCTGGTGAAAGAACAGCCCCAACCCAGATGCCTAAGATCTGCAGGGTGACTTTGTTCCTGGTTCAGCTGCTGGATTGCAAGAATGGCTTTTAGCCCATTTTACCCAGGGCCGCCCAGAGGATTCAGGGGGCCTGGGGCAAATTGGGGGAGCTGCGGCCCATGTACTCACCCGGCTGCAGTCCAGGTCTTCGACGGCGGGGGGCTCTTCACTTGCTCCGTGTCTTCGGCAGCACTGAAGGGTCCCCCGTCGCCAAAATGCCGCCGAAGACCCGGACTGCCACTGGGCCAGGGCTCGTGGGGCCCCTCCAGGGCCCGAGGCCTGGGGCAAATTGCCCCACTTGCTGCTCCCCCAGGCGGCCCTGATTTTAACACTGCACTGTAGTGTACGATCTGTTGCTTAACTGGAAGGTGCATCTATCATGCAGCATAGTGGGTGTTGTCCCTTGTGGTTTATATTCTCTACAGATGTCATCAAGAGAATAACAACATCAAATCCACTGCCTACATCTCCATCTCACGGGCACTGCAGAAAGTTCTGCAGCATGTTCTGATTAGTTCTTGGAACGCCCACGTGTCCGTTAGGAAACGTACTGTCCTACTGAAATACCGCAGGAGGGACCTTCTCTTGGCAAACATCTCTGCAGCGTTGAGTCACCTTTGGAGCTCTCCCACGCCTGGCATGTCTCTCTCCCATCTGCAGCCTGGCTGAGCCCAGTGTTACCGTATGATCATCAGACTGATCCCGGGTCTCACAGCAAGTCCCTCTTTTAATACATTGTCCAAGAGGACAGAGTGCTGGGTGAGGCTCTGACTCTCCTTTCCATGGGTGAACAAAAACTCCATCCATCTTGCAACTGCATCTACCAAATATGGTTGATGGGGCAGGAATGGCCAACATGTGCGAGGTGCTGGCAATTGGGAAGCTGCTGGGGAAGCAGACGTACCCAGGGTGAAGATTGTGGAGGTGTTTGAAGATGGTGTGATAAGAGACAAGAGTAGACAACTGACCACAGCTCTGCCTTTCCTGTGTAGCAGTGATTAGCCCTGCACACAGTATCCCAGATGGCTCTGGCCTGGGCCTTATATAACCACAGCATCACCTACTCCAGGGTAATTATCTTTAGGCGGGACAGTGACAGGTCTCTCCCCTATATAGCCAGTGAGTAGGTGCAAGATCAATTTCCTAGCTCTCCTGTTCCTAGCCTGGCATCCAGGGCATGGTGGCTATGGGGCTATGTTATCCATCTGTCACTGTGGCATCTGGGCACCTTCCATGTAAAATCAACAGCAAGAATCAAATCCTTAGTGTGGTCCATGGAGTCACTGCCATTTTTCTTTTTGCCCAGTAAAAACTCTGTTTTGGGTTTGATTTTGTAGATTTTATTAATTTACTTTATTCTAGGTTGATTTGTTTAGGGCTTTTGGGGGTTAGTTGGGAATTTGGGGGTAGAAAGGGATGTCAGGGTTGGGAGTGTCCATTCTGCCGGTGGGAAGGCCTTTTTGAAGGGGAGGGCTTTGCAATGATTTCTAAGAATGGCCGCGCTTTGGGGCTGCCTGATCTCCTCTGGCAGATTGGTTCATAGCCACATCCCCACAGCTGAGAACGCTTTGTCCCCAGCTTTCATGCTGTTCAGCCTGGGCTTGGGGATCTGCAGAGCCCCAGAGCACAACTGTTCCCATGGCAGCTCATAGATCAAAATTTGGTCTTTAATGTAGCTGGGGCTAGAACATAAGAATGGCCATACTGGGTTAGACCAAAAGTCCATCTGGCCCAGTATCCTCTTTTCTGGCAGTGGCCAATGTCAGATGCCTCAGAGGGAATAACCAGAACAGGGTGATTGTCGAGTGATCCATCCTCTGTCAACCACTGCCAGCTTCTGGCAGTCAGGGCTGTAGGGACACTTGGAGCATGGAGTTGTGTCCCTGACCATCTTGGCTAATAGCCATTGATGGACCTATCCTCCAGGAACCTATCTAGTTTTTTTCTGAACCTAGTTATACTTTTGGCCTTCACAACATCCCATGTCAATGAGTTCCACAG